>NC_133654.1:189588301-189760641 GCF_009905375.1 Apium graveolens | reverse complement strand
ATCAGATGATTCCTTAAGATGTAACATTTGCAAACCAAAGACATGCAGAAAGTTTAGAGTTGGTTTTCTTATCTTGAATAATTGATAGGGAGTCATGCCTTTTGCCTGATTGATTAGAGAAATATTCTGAGTGTAACATGCACAGTTAACAGCCTCAGCCCAAAAGTAAGTTGGGAGTTTTGACTCTTCAAGCATAGTCCTTGCAGCTTCAATTAGTGATCTGTTCTTCCTTTCCACCATACCATTTTGTTGTGGAGTCCTTGGAGCTGAGAACTCATGCATGATCCCATTTTCTTCACAGAACAACTTCATGGTTAAATTTTTGAACTCAGTTCCATTGTCACTCCTAATATTCCTTACTTTGAAATCAGGATGATTGTTGACTTGCTTGATATGATTGATAATTATTTCACTAGCTTCATCCTTTGATCCAAGAAAATAAACCCATAAAAACTTTGAGAAATTATCTACAATCACTAGGCAATATCTTTTCCTTGAAATTGACAATACATTGACTGGTCCAAAGAGATCCATGTGTAGCAGTTGTAATGGTTCATCAATTGCAGATTCAAGCTTCTTACTGAATGATACTTTCTTTTGCTTTCCTTTCTGACAAGCATCACACAGTCCATCCCTTGTGAATTCTACTAGAGGCATTCCTCTAACTAAGTCCTTTTTGACTAGATCATTCATTGTCTTGAAATTCAAATGGGACAGCTTCTTGTGCCATAGCCAACTTTCAACTAAACTTGTTTTGCTGAGAAGACAAGTAATAGATTCTGCATCTATAGAGTTGAAGTCAGCTAAGTACACATTCCCTTTTCTAACTCCAGTTAGAACCACTTTATTGTCCTTCTTACTTGTGACAATACAGGCTTCAGAATTGAAGGAAACAGTATTCCCTCTGTCACATAGTTGACTGATGCTCAATAAGTTGTGTTTGAGACCATCAACCAATGCAACTTCATCAATGATGACATTTTCTTTTGAAATCAAGCCATATCCCATAGTGAATCCTTTGTTGTCATCTCCAAAGGTTATGCTAGGGCCAGCTCTCTCCTTAAACTCTGTGAGCAGGGTAAAATCTCCTGTCATGTGTCTTGAACAGCCACTGTCCAAGTACCATAGATTCCTTCTTTTTCCCTGCACACAACAAAATCAATCAAGTTGATTTTGGTACCCAAGTTTCCTTGGGTCCAGCCTTGTTAGTCTTTTTCCTAGACTTCATTCCTCCTGCATCTTTTGACTTAGGTAACTTTGGGTCACCCTTGATCTCAGATGTGGTTGGTTGAAGTGTAGGGTTAGTCACAGAATCATTTAGCACATTTGATTGAATTTGATAAGGCATAGATTGTGCAAACATGTTATTCCACATAGGCATATTGTATGGCATTTGAGGCATACTAAATGCAGTAAAATAAGGATTATTAATATATGGCATGTTTACAAAATGTGCATGGGGATTTTGATGAGACATAACAGGCATAGCATACAGAGGTGACATAGACATGTTAGGCATGGAGGGATTTGAAGGCATGGGAGCATTTTTAACAGATTTGCAATTATCAGATAGGTGATTAACACTTTTACAATGCACACAGCTTTTTCTAGGAGCATACCTATCAGGTGTGTAATTGTTATGTTTATTAATCCCTACCTTCACATTTCTTTTAGATTTTCTTTTAGTTTCCTTCTTATCCTCAACCAACTTAAGCCTATTTTTCAGCTGATCTAAAGTCATGTGTCCTATATTCACCTTACTGGCATCTTTGGATGTGCTAGCTCCTTCTTTGACAAAGTTCTTGAGAGTTGAACTATCCTTCTTATTAAGATTTTTATTTTTGAAATTACTTGCCTGTTTTAATTGATGAGCCTTCAACGGATGCTCCTTTTCTTCCTTCAACGGATAACTTTCATCATCCGTTGATTCCACATTCATTGACAATCCATCAATTAATTCCAACTCCTTTTTGTTTTTCTTCCAGGCATCCTCACAGAATGATTCAATTCCCTGAACCTTGGCAATCTGAACACTAACATCCCTAGATATTTTCCAGGCCTTGATTACCTCTTGCTCACTTTCTAACTGTTTAGAAAGAATTTCTACTTTCTTAACAGCTTCTTCTAGTTCACTCTCAACAGTCAAGCATTTAAGTTTAATCTTTTCAAGCTCAATTACCTGATCCTCTAACACAGCATTCCTATCACTTAAAAACATATTATTCTCTTTGATCCTAGTGTTTTCTTTAGCTAGTGATTTAAGGGAAACACGCAAATGATATAATTCATTGGACATATCATTTATGGCTTCATTGCATTCATTTTTAGAAAGCTAAGAGAGATCAGTAGTAATTACCTGGTTGCTTGATGAACTAGTTTCATTTTCATCAGAATTAGCCATCAGGGCTAGGTTGACATATTCCATATCATCATCTTCATTGACTCCATCTGCTGCCCAATCATCTTGAGTGAGAAAAGCTCTTTCCTTTTGTTTGAGCAAATCAAAATACTTCTTTTTGTAATCAACTTGGTCAAATTTCTTCTTATTAGAGGTTGGCTTCCTACACTCACTTGCAAAGTGTCCACTAATGCCACAGTTATAACATTTGAACTTGGATTTGTCCACCATGTTTTTGTTTGGCTTAGTGAATTTTGTATTTTTCCTGAACTTCATCTTTGCAAACCTCCTGGACAGAAAATCCAGATGTTCATCAACATCATCAGAGTCATCCTGACTGGAATTGTTTTCATCCTCAGATACTTGCTCTTTACCCTTGCTTGATTCTGATTTGCATGTGCCAATTTTGAGACTTGGCATTGTCTTCTCCTCATTCCTGGCTTCAACCTTCTCACTGTCAGCTACAAGTATAACTGATCCTCCTTTTCTCTTCCCCTTTTCCAACAGCTCATCTTGCTCCATCTCAAGTTCATATGTCTTCAAAATTCCACATAATCTTTCAAGTGTGAAGTCCTTATAATCTTGAGAATTTCTTAGAGAAACAGTCATAGGCTTCCATTCCTTTGGTAGAGACCTTGGAAATTTTAAATTGGAGTCCTTAACTTGGTACACTCTGCCATACAGCTTCAATCCATTCAACAGTTTCTGAAATCTGTTGAAGGTATCATTCAATGATTCTCCTTCTTCAAAATGAAAATATTTATACTGTTGAATGAGAAGCTGCATTTTGTTTTCTCTAACTTGCCCAGTGCCTTCACAGATAAGCTGCACAGTATCCCAAATTTCCTTAGCAGTTTGGCTGTTAATGACATTATCAAACATATCTTGATCTAGGCCATTAAACAGAATATTCATGACTTTCTTGTCCTTGTGAACCTCTTCAATATCTTCAACAGTCCATTCTGCTTTTGGCTTGGGAATAGACTGTCCAACAGCAACTGTTGCAGTAGCAGATGTGGCCACCTTGTGAGGGATGTGAGGACCATTCTCAATGCAGTTGATGTAGCTTTCATCTTGAGAGAGAAGATATAAATGCATCTTCACTTTCCAGTGATGATAGTTATCTCTTTCCAAGATTGGAATCTTTACACCAATATTCTTCTTACTCATGATGTTAGCAGAATAGATCTTTAAACTCTTTGTATGTTAAGAGCTTGCTCTGATACCAATTGTTAATCCCAGTGGACTAACAATGAGATTTACAGAAGGGGGGTTGAATGTAAATCTCAAAACTTTTTCAAGTTTTGAGCAGTTTCTAAGGCTAAGTGTTTTTGAGAGCAAGTGTGTGTGAATTGCTTGAAGCTAATGCAGACAGATATATATTCAAACACAAATGTAAAGAACACAGAAAACTTAAAAACTTTTCTGGTGGATTTATTGTTCCACCAGAGATATGTTATTTCAGAAAATCTGTGATTCAAAGAATTAAATCACAACTGCTTCCTAGTACAAACTAGATGGTTTTCTCTCTGGATTTTTCTAAACAGCTCTGGAAAATTCACATCTAATTACTAGCTGCTAGTTGGTTTATATATCACCAAGTTTACAAGTGAAGACAAAACTGTAAAATACAATTAAAAAGGCTCTTCACATGTTTCTTCTTCATTTCTCTATCCAATGCAATTTAGGCTTAGCTGTTGATCTTTGAATACTTCCTTGTTTGCACCAGAATGGAAATGCTGCATTTTCTTGATTCCTCCTAGAGGCTTCCACATTCCAGTTTGTCTCTGTCAACCCATGTGCCTCTGTCAGCTTATGAATTGTCACTATCAACTGCTAATGAACTAAGCATCCGTTGAAGCTTTCATCCGTTGATGCCTTATCCGTTGAGGCTTTATCCGTTGAAGCTTTATCCGTTGATGCATTAACAGTTGAAGTCTTTATCCGTTGAAGCACTTATCCATTGATGGATATTATTCGTTGAAGCTTTAGAGACATCCGTTGAAGTTTTGTTTCTTATCCGTTGAAGGTCTTCAATATCAGTTGATACTTCTTCACTTATACAAAATTACAAGGCATGAAATATTTACAATTAGCCCTCCTATTTGCATATCCACTAGTAGTCAACATGACTGATAATTTCCTACAACATCTAAGAATTACAACTTGAATCCAGAGAATGAAATGTGCTACAATACTAAACTTATTGCTAAGTAAAGCTACTCCTTCAACGGATAGCCAAGATGGTCTTATCCGTTGAGGCTACAAACACTAGATTTCTACTTAAGTGTTTTGTATAACTTATCATCAAACTAATACACATATTCCTAACACCTGGGCATCAACAACTAAAACAAGAAAAAGCATTGAAATATGCCTCAATTGGAATAAACTTCTAATGAGATAAATGAAACAATCTAAATAATCAAACTAAAATCTATAGAAACTAGGCGTCTCCCCGGCAGCGGCGCTAAAAACTTGATGTGTAAATTATAATACCGCAAGTGCACGATGTCTATTGTTAGCAGATACAGGCAAGTACGGGTCGTATCCACAAGGAGACTATTTCAAGGATTTTAATTCAACTATTACAAATTGTTTCTGGATTAAATCGAGTGTTATGAATTTCTAGCTAACTAAGTAATGCAAATTTAATGTGATTAAAATCAAATAACTAAAGTCTAGGGGAATGTAGGTTCACCATGCTTACACCAAAAAATTCACAGAAATATAACAATTTGTTGGGTCGAGTAATTAAAGCAATGGTTAATCTCTTTCGAGCATTAACACCTTCATAAATCCAATTATGCTCTCGCACTAATCCTCAATTCTGCTAATCGTATGTGTGCCTCTAGTAAGTAAAATCTATCAGTCTATTACCCATATTTGCATACAATTAGCCCATGATATTGACCAATTACATAGATTAAACAATAAATCATATCAATTAAAATCACAGTTTACCCATTAAACTATTAACAAATCAAAGAATTGTCACGGTGCAAACATGGCTTCCCTTAAGCCCTAGAATAAGACTACTCACTCATATTAGCAATAAAAATAATAACAATGATGAAAGTCATATAAGATATATGCTAATAAATAAGAAGAGATTAAGGATACCTTAAATTTTTATATTAATGAAGAAATTGAGATCCAAGCTTAAACAAAGAATCCAATGAAGAAGATGAAGAACATAAACCCTAGCTTTTTGTATGTAAATGTAAGTCTCTCTCCTATAACTAATGATAAAAACTATCAAAATTCATACTCCATCTAATAATAATATCTGATCCTATTTCTAATATTAAAAGTATTTTTAATGTTCTAATAATAATACAGAAAGAATTCCAGAATGGAGTAGGAATTTAATGTAAAATTCGCAGTTGCTTTTGCTCCCTAGTTTCCGGGCTCTTCCATTAGGACTTTGCTTTTTGGCCCATATCTGAATTAAGGGAAACATCGCAAGCTTCGCGTGGACTATAAGATCATCAAAAATGGATTTATGGATCTCTAAATATGGACCAAATAGTATTTGCAGTATGTATAGCCAACTAATACGAATTTTCTTCTATTTTCACTCCAAAATAGGTCTTTTCGCTCCAAATCCTTCCAAGTCAAGGATTCTTTATTTCCTACAATAAAACATTAAAATCTATTAAATAAATATCCAAATCAATGCAAAATATAATTAATATGGGAATAAAATCATCTAAAATATACATAAAAATATATTCGATCACGGCTCTAACTCAATACTTTCATCTTCAACTTCATATTCTTTATTATTTCCTCTGCAAATTATTTTTCACTATCTATCAATTATGCCACTATTTCATTTTCGTAAAAATAATCAATAATATTTTCGCATACATTGCATTATGATAATTAGGGCATGTTTTGTACCAAAATATAAGTTGCTTATTGACTTACAAGTGTTAGTAATATGTTGTGTACTTGATGATAACATGAACAAAATATTTAGTAGATTTTAGTTTAGTGATTTTGTAGCTTTCAACGGATGATCATTTTCAACATCTGTTGAAAGAGTAACTTATGTAACAATAAGACTAGTAGCACATTTCTGCATACTTGGATAGCTTAGTGAACTAGATGTTATAGATTGTCCAAGTTATGTTAACTACTAGATTGATACGCAAGATAGGATGCTTAATTATAAATATTAGATGCCTTGTAATCTTGTGTAAATGAAGTAGAGTTAACTATCAAGAAGACAGTCTCAACGAATGATTTACAAAGCTTCAGCGGATGATCAACATAAGTCTCGACGGATGATCAGACAAAATTTCAACGGATGATCAATCTAAGTTCCAACGGATGTTCAAATTCATAAGAGCAGTTGATAGTGACTTGACAGTCACATGCGTTGATTGTATGCAAATGGAATGTGGCAGCCTGTTTGAAGGTTTTAGAGAACAAAGAAGCATTTTCATTTCCATGCTAAACAGATGATATTCAAAGATGCTGGAAAGAGAAGTGTAGCATCATGAAGTTAGACTAGATACAGTTTATCTTATTATCTTATCTTTTTATCATATAACTTGGTGATATATGAACCAAGAGTAGCAAGTTGAATAGTATCCAAGTTAGTAAGCTTTCTACCAGAGAAATAGTTAAGGCTAAATCTGTTCAGAATTTCTCTGTTTTTGCACTCTCAACTTGTAAGCAGCTGTGAACAATTTTGTTACACAAAGTTCTCAACTTAATATATATATCTCTGGTGGAAAAGTTCAATCCACCAGAAAGTTTTTAAATACTTGTATTTATTTACTTTGTGCTTTGATTTCAATATTACTTACATTCCGCACCTAGTTAAATCAAACATATATATATATATATATTTATAGAAGAACAGTTCTTTGAAATTTAAAAGGAGCCAGAATTATATTCAACCCCCCCTTCTGTAATTCTTGTTTAGATTGTTTGGGAATAACAATTGGTATCAGAGCAAGCTCTTGAAGAACAAAGAGTTTAAAGATCACAACAACTAACAAGATGAACGGAAAAGATGTTGGAGTAAAAATTCCATTTATGTACGAAGACAACTATCACCATTGGAAGGCGAAGATGCACCTGCATCTCATATCTCAAGATGAAGCATATTTGGACTGCATTGAGAAAGGTCCACATATCCCTATGAGAGCTGATACAGGAAATAAAGCATCAGTCCCAAAGCCACAAGCAGAATGGTCTGATCCAGATGAAGAACAAGTTCAAAAGGATAAAAAGGCCATGAACATTTTGTTTAATGGTGTTGACAGTGACATGTGTGACAACATCATAAACTGCAAAACTGCTAAGGATCTATGGGATACAATTCAAGTTATATGTGATGGAACTCAGCAAGTAAGGGAGAACAAAATACAACTCTTGATTCAGCAATATGAGCATTTCTATAGTGAAGAAGGTGAGTCACTCACTGACATTTTCAGTAGATTCCAAAAACTACTGAATGCTCTAAAACTGCATGAAAGGGTCTATCAAACAAAAGACTCAAACCTCAAATTCCTTATATCTCTGCCAAAGGAATGGAAGCCTATGACAGTCTCATTAAGATATTCTCAAGATTACAAGGATTTCACGTTGGATAGACTGTATGGTGTCCTAAAAACCTATGGGCTTGAAATAGAGCAAGATGAGAAGATGGAGAAAGGAAGAAAGAAAGGAGGGTCCATTGCATTAGTTGCTGAGCAAGAAAAGGAGAAGGAGATAAAGGTTGAAACTATTGATTTTACACCAAACCCTAGAGTTTGTGAAGGCAAAGGTAAAGGGCTAGTAACTGATCATGAAGATCATCTTAGTCAAGATGACATGGATGACATAGATGAACATCTTGCTTTTCTATCCAGGAGATTTTCCAAGCTCAAATTCAAGAAGAATTTTGGAGCAGCCAAGTCAAACAGAAACATGGCGGATAAGTCTAAATTCAAGTGTTTCAAGTGTGGCTTGGCAGGTCATTTTGCTAGTGAGTGTAGAAAGCCTGATTCTGGTAAAAAGAAGTTTGAGCCTGTTGATTATAAGCAGAAATACTTTGAGTTACTCAAGCAAAAGGAAAGGGCTTTCATCACACAAGAAAATGATTGGGCTGCAGATGGATTAGAAGAGGATAAAGATACAAGCTATGTCAATCTAGCACTTATGGCCAAGTCAGATGAAACAGAGACCAGTTCATCTAGAAATAAGGTAATCACAACCAACCTAGCTCATTTATCTAAAGCTGAGTGTAATGATGCTATAAATGACATGTCTACTGAATTATATCACCTGCATGTTACACTCAAGTCTCTCACTAAAGAAAATAATAAAATTAAAGAGAACAATGTGTTTTAAAATGAAAGAAACAATGTGTTAGAGACTCAATTTATTGAGTTTGAAAAATTGAGAATAGAATGCAAGATTGCTAACGATGAACTAACTGAATCCTTAAAGAAAGATGAGATTTTAAGAAAGCGGCTTGAACGAGAACATGAAGTAATTAAGGCATGGAAATCATCTAGAGATGTCCATGCTCAAATTACTAAAGTTCAAGGTATAAAATCTTTTTGTGATGCAGCCTGGAAAAAGAACAAGGAGAAGCTTGATTCCAATTTGGTTGAAGGACTTTCAACGGATGTGGATTCGACGGATGATGAAAATTATCAGTCGAATGATCAAAAGGATTATCCATCGAAAGACAATGAGCCACATCTGTTAAGTGCAAGTGAACCAGTTAGCAAAGTTAAGCTAGCTAAATTAAATAAAAAATATGGATCAGTTTCTAAGAACTTTGTTCCAGGAGAAACAAGTCAAGTTAAACAAAACAAGAAAGTCAATGTAGGGCATCTGTCTATTAAGCAATTAAATGACAGATTGGAGAAAATTGAAGTGGGAACAGACTCAAAAAGGAAAAGTAATAGAAATGAGAATGTAGGAATTAACAAACATAACAACTATACACCTGATAAATATGCACCAAGGAAGATCTGTGTTAAGTGTGGTAGTGTTTATCATCTGTCTGTTAATTGCAAACTTGTTATGCCTGCTCCCATGTATGCACCATCTTCATTTCCCAGCATGCCTACAATGCCTGTAAATGTTATGTCTGCACACAATTTGAATGCACAGTATGCTAACATGCCATTTGCACAAAATCCATATTATGCTACATTTAGTATGCCACAAATGCCATTTAGCATGCCTTACTGGAATAACATTTTTGCACAGAATATGCCTTTCCATGTTAATCAATATATGCGTAATAATTCTGTAATGATGAATGGTTTTAAAGGTTCTACTCAATTGACTAAGGATGATCTTCAAATACCTAATTCATATGAAGACAAACCCAAGAAACCTAAGAAAAAGGCTAACAAAACATGACCTAAGGAAACTTGGGTACCAAAATCAACTTGATTTGATTTTGTTGTGTGTAGGGAAATAGAAAGAATCTTTGGTAGTTAGATAGTGGGTGCTTAAGGCACATGACTGGAGATTCTACCCTGCTCACTGAGTTCAAGGAAAGAGCTGGCCCAAGTATCACTTTTGGAGATGACAGCAGGGGTTATACTGTGGGATATGGCTTGATTTCAAAAGATAATATTATCATTGAAGAGGTTGCCCTAGTGGATGGACTCAAGCACAATTTGTTGAGTATCGGCCAGCTTTGTGACAAGGCAACTCAGTAACATTCAATTCTGAAGCCTGTGTTGTGACCAACAAGAGAAGCAACAAAGTGGTTCTTACTGGAGTAAGAAAAGGGAATGTGTACTTAGCTGATTTTAACTCATCTAATGTAGAATATGTCACTTGTCTATTCAGCAAGGCAAGTCAAGATGAAAGTTGGTTGTGGCACAAGAAGCTATCCCACCTTAACTTTAAGACTATGAATGAGCTAGTCAGGAATAATTTGGTAAGAGGTATTCCTCAAGTGGAATTCTCAAAGGATGGACTGTGTGATGCATGTCAAAAAGGAAAGCAAATCAAAGCATCATTCAGAAAGAAGCTTGATTCAACAATTGAAGAACCTCTACAATTACTGCACATGGATTTATTTGGCCCAGTAAACATATTGTCAATCTCAAAGAAAAGGTACTATCTAGTAATTGTGGATGATTTCTCAAAGTTCTCTTGGACATATTTTCTGAAGTTCAAAGATGAAGCTAGTGAAATCATCATCAATCACATAAGACAAGTCAACAATCATCCTGATTTTAAAGTAAGAAGAATCATAAGTGATAATGGAACTGAGTTCAAGAATTCAGTGATGAGATCATTTTGTGAAGAGAATGGGATCATGCATGAATTTTCAGCAGCAAGAACCTCACAACAAAATGGTGTGGTGGAAAGGAAAAACAGATCTCTTATTGAAGCGGTAAGGACAATGCTAGAAGAATTAAAGTTACCAACATACTTTTGGGATGAAGCTGTGAATACTGCATGCTACACTCAGAATATTTCTTTGGTCAATCAGGAAAAATGCATGATACCCTACCAATTGTTCAAAAATAGGAAGCCAACACTGAACTTTCTGTATGTCTTTGGCTGTAAATGCTATATCTTAAGAAATCAAACTGATCAGTATGGGAAGTTTGATGTCAAAGCATATGAAGACATTTTTGTTGGATATGTTGTTGGAAAAGCATATAGAGTCTACAATCTAAGAACCAACATTGTTATGGAATCTATACATGTTGTGTTTGATGACAAAAAGATTGAAGGACTGCAAGATGGGGATTTCCATGAAAGCCTCAAATTTGACAATGTTGAGATGGTTTGTGAAGACAGTGATGATGAAAGTGATCAGGAAATAATGTCTAAGGAAAATGTAGAAAAATCTACAACTAATGAAGCACATAATTCAACATCCGTCGAAAGACCAAGTACATCATCCGTTGGAAGGCAATCTACATCATCCGTCGAAAGGAAAAATTCAACATCCATTGAATCATCAATAGAAATTGAGGGCCAATACAGATCACAATCAGCAAGGACCCTATCTACAAGTCAAAGATCCACAAACTCGGGGGGAGTTTCTTTTAATCAAAACTCTGTCACACATCAAGACAACAATGAAGCCTCTTCATCTAGAGCTAATCTACCTCAACAGAGAAAATGGACTAGAGATCACCCATTTAAACTGATCATTGGTGATGCATCTTCAAGAGTGCAAATAAGGAAAGCAATGCAAGATAAATGTCTATATAGCAGCTTTCTATCTCAGAAAGAGCCTAAAAATGTAGAAGAAGCTCTGTTGGATCCTGATTGGGTTTTAGCTATGTAAGAGGAGCTAAACCAATTTGAAAGGAATGAAGTAAGGAAGCTGGTACCCAAACCTAAAGGAAATAATTCTATTGACACCAAGTGGGTATTCAGAAACAAGATGGATGAAAATGGCATAGTTGTCAGGAACAAAACTAGATTGGTTGATAAGGGTTACTATCAACAAGAATGAATATATTTTGATGAAACTTTTGCTCATGTTGCAAGACTTAAAGCCATCAGAATTTTCTTAGCCTATGCAGCCCATGCCAATTTCAAGGTCTATCAAATGGATGTCAAAAGTGCCTTTCTGGATGGAGATTTGGAGGAGGAAGTCTATGTCAGTTAGCCTCCTGGTTTTGAAGTTCCAAATTTTCCAAAATATGTCTACTATCTTTGGAAAGCACTTTATGGATTGAAGCAAACACCTAGAGCCTGGTATGATACTTTGTCAAAGTTTCTCTTAGAAAATCACTTCACAAGAGGTACTGTTGACAAAACTTTATTCTTTAGAAATGTTAATGGCTTTAGTAGACTTGTTAAAATTATGTAGATGATATTATATTTGGCTCTACAAATGAAAAACTTTGCAAAAAGTTTTTGAAATTGATGCAAAGTAAATATGAAATGAGCATGATGGGATAACTAACTTACTTCTTTGGCTTACAAGTTAAGCAAGTTAGTGATGAAATATTTGTTAGTCAAACCAAATATTTCTATGATCTTTTGAAGAAGTTTGATCTAATGGATTGAACATCTGTAAAAACTCCCATGGCCACTGCAACTAAACTTGAACTAAACACTACTGAAAAGTCTGTGGATATTTCAAGCTATAGAGGCATGGTTAGCTCACTTTTATATTTAAGAGCTAGTAGGCCAGATATAATGTTTGCTACTTGTCTTTGTGCTAGATTTCAGGCTGATCCCAGAGAATCTCAATTAATAGCTATTAAGATAATTTTCGGATATCTCAAGGGAACACCAAAACTTGACATTTGGTACCCTGGAGATTCTGGCTTTGATCTAACTGGTTATTCAGATGCAGATTATGTAGGTTGTAAAATTGATAAAAAAAAAAGTGCAACAGGAACCTGTCAATTTCTAGGAAATAAGCTAGTATCATGGTTCAGTAAAAAGCAAAATTCAGTTTCGACCTCTATAGCTGAAGCTGAATTTATTGATGCTGGCAGGTGTCGTGCATATATTTTATGGATGAAAAATCAACTGTTGGATTATGATCTACTGGTGAATAAGATTTCTATCTTCTGTGACAACACAAGTGCTATTGTCATCACTGAAAATCCAGTAAGCATTCAAGGACCAAGCACATTGACATCAAGTATCACTTCATTAGAGAGCATGTTATGAATGGTACTGTGGAACTTCATTTTGTTCCAAGTGAAAAATAACTTGCAAACATTTTTACCAAGCCACTTGATGAATCCACCTTTACTAAGTTGGTAGGTGAGTTAGGTATGCTTAATTACTCTTGATCTATTTTGATGTCTAAGCAAATTGAAATGCAGCCAGAGTAAAAGCTGATATTTTCTTTCTTAAATACAGTTCTTTGTTTAAGTCAGAATTTGTATCTCGACAGATGTTCATTATCCTTTGTAAATGAATATCCGTTGAATTATATCATCCGTTGAAGTATCAATTATTACTCTGGGTAACTTTATCATTATCCGTCGAAATATACTCAATCTTAGCCGTTGATTTTGAGTATTATCCATCGAATTTACTTACAGTATGTATGTATATTTCGACGGATAATCTCAGAATTTTGACACTTTTCTTATTTTTAAACGGCTATTTGGGGCTATTTTGATTGGTTACTTTATTACTTTTGACAGTATATTTATGAGATAGTATAAAAGCCAAATTCATTTTTATTCTTTTCTTTTATCATTCTCAAAGCAATTTCTCTAACTCTCTTCTTCTCCAAAGCAAACACCTCCTTTATGCAACTAAAATTAATCACAACAATGGCACCCGTAGTCAAGATTATGTCCTCAACTGGCTTTGTCTATGAAAAGAACAACTTTGTAGCTTTGGTGAACAAGCAGATTCCGGCACAAGAAGTTTTCTCACCTCAACTTCAATAATCTTAATGAACTGGTGAAGCAAGATTTGGTGAGAGGTCTACCAAACATGTTTTACTCCCCTGATGGTTTATTTGATGCAAGTCAACAAGCCAAACAAAGAAGGACCTCATTCAAAAGCAAGTCAGAATCATACATAAAAAAGCCATATCAATTGCTACATTTTGATCTCTTTGGCTCTTTGAATGTCATGTCAATCAATAAGAAAAGGTACACTCTAGTTGTTGTTGATGAATATACTAGATTTACACGGGTATTTTTCTTGCACAGTAAGGATGAAACAACAAATGTTCTTTTGGATCATTTGAGACTGATTGAAAATGGCACAAAGTACAAAGTGTAAATTCTGAGAAGTGACAATGGGACTGAGTTCAAAAATAGCAAGATAGATGAGTTATGCTGATATAAGGGAATTTCTCAACAATTTTAAGCTCCTGGAACACCTCAACAAAATGGAGTTGTGGAAAGGAAAAATAGAACAATGATTGAAGCTGGGAGGACTATGCTTGTGGAAGCTAATCTACAAATATACTTTTGGGATGAAGCTGTCAACACAGCCTGTTATATTCAGAACCTGACTCTGATCAACAAACATGGACTAACTCTTTATCAAATGATCAAGGAAAAGAAGCCAAGCTTTAATCATCTCCATATCTTTGAATTCAAGTGTTTTGTTCTTAGGACACATCCTTAAATACTTGGAAAATTTGATAGAAAAGCTGATGTGGGTATTTTTGTTGGATATCTTGCATCAAAAGCCTATAAAGTTTTCAATCTAAGAACTAGAAAAATTGTTAAATCATTCCATGTTTATTTTTATGATAAGAAGATTCCTGGAATTGAGAAGACACTCATGAAGAACTCGTATTTGCCAAAAAAAAGCTCAAGTCTAGAAAAAGATCTAAATCCTGATAACTTATCAAATCCTGATGATAAGTCAAATTCTAACAACAAGTCAAATCCTGAAACTGAGTCAGATCCTCATGACGATACTGATCCTGATCTAGAGTTGAATATTGAAGATGCACATATTGAGGGGGAACAACATCAAGGTAGTCACAACTCTAGTGAATCAAATCCTGATGATACTGATGAATCACAAAATACTGAATCAACTGGAAATTCTTCAGGTACAACAACTGATAGCTCACGAGGAAGTGATCATTCAACTGAGTATCATGATCAATTTGGTGATAAATTGTTTTATAAAGTGTTTTTTATCATCAATTTTGTACTTCATAAAGTGTTTTTTATCATCAATTTTCTCTTAATTTATGACTACAATTCTAGTAGGCATAAATTGGTGGAGATTGTTAGGAATATGTTGTGTACTTGATGATAACTTGAACAAAACACTTAGTAGATTTTAATTTAGTGATTTTGTAACTTTCAACGGATGATCATTTTCAACATCCGTTGAAAGAGTAACTTATGTAACAATAAGACTAGTAGCACATTTCTGCATACTTGGATAGCTTAGTGAACTAGATGTTGTAGATTGTCCAAGTTATGTTAACTACTAAATTGATACGCAAGATAGGATACTTAATTGTGAATATTAGATGCCTTGTAATCTTGTGTAAATGAAGTAGAGTTAACTATCAAGAAGACAGACTCAACGGATGATTTACAAAACTTCAACGGATGATCAACATAAGTCTCGACGGATAATCAACCTAAGTTTCAACGAATGATCAGACAAAGTTTCAACGGATGATCAAGATTCGTGGCGTGGAGAGATGTGCTAGACCTAAGTTCTAACGGATGTTCAAATTCATAAGAGCAGTTGATAGTGACTTGACAGTCACATGCATTGATTGTATGCAAATGGAATGTGGCAGCCTGTTTGAAGGTTTTAGAGAACAAAGAAGCATTTTCATTTCCATGCTAAACAGATGATATTCAAAGATGCTGGAAAGAGAAGTGCAGCATCATGAAGTTAGACTAGATACAGTTTGTCTTATTATCTTGTCTTTTTATCTTGTAACTTGGTGATATATAAACCAAGAGTAGCAAGTTGAATAGTATCCAAGTTAGTAAGCTTTTTACCATAGAAATAGATCAGGCTAAATTTGTTAAAAATTTCTCTGTTCTTGCACTCTCAACTTGTAAGTAGTTGTGAACAATTTTGTTACACAGAGTTCTCAACTTAATATATATATCTCTGGAGGAAAAGTTCAATCCACCAGAAAGTTTTTAAATACTTATATTTATTTAATTTGTATTTTGATTTCAATATTACTTACATTCCACACCTAGCTAAACCAAACACAGATATATATATATATATATATATATTTATTTATAGAAGAACAGTTCTTGAAATTTAAAAGGAGTCAGAATTACATTCAACCCCCCTTGTGTAATTCTTGTTTAGATTGTTTGGGAATAACAATAAGTCCGTAAGTACTAATTGACGAATATTTATCAACCCCACTTTTAAGTCAAATTTTCAACTTATAAGCTGATAAGTTGAATGTTAGTAACGATATACTTTTTCTCAACTTATTTTGATTTTTCGCCTTTTTATTAACTTAAGTTTTAAAAAAATATATTTTTCAATGTTAATCTAATCTAAAATTTACGAAATAGAATAATTATATTTAAAAATTATTTATTTTAATTAATTTAAGTAAAAAAAATTCCGACTTATAAGTAAAATTATCCAAACACTTATATAAGTTATAATGATTCAGCTACTTATAACTAGTAAGTTACTTATTTATTTTAAGTCATAGTGGGCCCGTTTGAGATTTTTTATAAAATGTAACTAATGACTTAAAGTTGAAAAATGTCGTATAAGTAATATGAACATCCTAAATTATAAGTTATTTAAGTGTTTTGATAGTTTTACGTATAAGTGACTTATAAAGTTGATAATGTATTTGGTAAATTATAACTTAGAAAGGTATATTTTTTTCCAACATAAAATTAAAATATAAATCATAAATTACATTAATTAATAATTTTAATATATGAATATAAAAGAAAAAGAGAGAAAAATTTAAAAATAAGGATAATTTACCTCTGGAGAAAATTAGGTATTAAAAATTTATTAAAAAAGAGGATATCGATTACCGATACAGATTATTTAATTTGTACCACTAAAAGTAGTTTTGTTTTTTAAAAAATTACATAAATAATTAAAATATTTAAGAAATGATAAATTTCAATAAATTTCAATACAGTAAAATATATTTTTTTGGCAAGGTGCCAGTGTTAGAATTTGATTTATTTTTATAGAAGTAATGAAATGAATTGATTTATAATTTGAATTTTTAAAATTTAACTATAAATAGGCTAATCTAATTTTATAAGACAGCCTCGTAATTGTTTGTTATGTGGGAGGCAAAATGAGTAATGATAAAGCAAATGTACCTATTACCAACTTTTGCTTTTATACCATATATATAGCAATAAATTAATAAATTATTAATATATTAATAAATTAATAAATTATTAATATATTAATAAATTATTAATTTATTAATTAATTAATATTTTAATTAATTAATAATTTTATCTGATACCGAAAATATTAATTTATCAAAATTTATCTGTATCTGAATTTTCTATAAAATAAATAAATAAGATGATTGCTAAATGCAGTAATAATTTATTCCGTGCAGTAATCGGCAATTATACATTAGTCCCTGTAAATATTAAATAACATGATAGCTCATTAATGAAGTTTGACTTAATCAATTTGTGTTAGTGTAAACATCTAGGTTATTTAATGTCACTATATTGATAATCGTGCTATTTAAGAATATAAATAATTTCTTGGGAAAATAGATTTTTTTGTCACCCAACTTAACGTATTTTTAGGAATTTACCATTCAACTATTTTTTTTTCTTTTAATCACTAATGTTAGGTTCGTATATATTTTTACTCACTAACGTTAGGTTCAGATTTGATTATTAGCATTATGTCAATTTTTGGTAGCATTATTAAAATATAGTGGTAGTTTGTAATTTTTTAATAATTTGATATATGTCTACATATTTATATATAGTACTTCATATGTCCCCCAAGACGTTTACCTTGGTGATGAGAGTTTGACAAGTATTTTAAGGCTCCCAAAGATGTAGTTTCATGAATTATTTTTAAATTTTTTCTTATAAATAAGTTATAAAACTATGTTTGTAAGATAAATATCTTGTGAGAGTTGTTTGATTTAATACCAAATTCACATTATTACAATATTATTATATTTTTGTATTTATATATATACTTGTTTCATAATTCTATTAGAATGGATGAGTTTATAGTTTTGATTTTGGGTCGGTAAGAGTTGCATGAAGGAGTTGTGATTGGTGATTTCATTGGATTTTTGAAAGTGTCCTTTGGTAAAATATTGATATGTATTTCTTTAATTTTTTTATAAGTACTTTATGATCAGTTTGCTAATTTAATTATATTGAATTTTTTTTATTTCCCAATAATTTTAGTGCAGATTGCGATGTCTCATCCTAATAATTTTGGTTTTGAGTTTAGTACTCTACCTAAAAAATAACAGACGTATATGAACTGATTTTATGCATCTGTTTACAATGTATATACATCTGTTTTGATCAGATATTTAAAACAATATGCGTTATTCATATAACATACGTATATAATTCAGACATTATACGACTCCTCCATATGCATCTAGCAAACACATATAAGCTTTCTTATAAGACACATATAACACTTTTTGTACTAGTTATCACTATATTTTAATAATGCTATAGAAAATTGACAAAATACTAATAATCAAATCTGAACCTAACGTTAGTGATTAAAAAAAATCTGAATCTAACATTAGTGAGTAAAATAAAAAAAAACTATAATTGAGTGGTAAGTTTCTAAACACACAATAAGTTGGGTGACAAAAAAATTCATTTTCCGTAATTTCTCATCTAATAACTTATTTAACAAAACTTGTTATTATTTTTAACTTTTTAATCTTAATTCTTTGCTAATCGGGCTATTTAAGGGTATAAATAATTTGTTTATGTAATAACTTATTTAACATAATTTGTTATTATTTTTAACTTTTTAATCTTAATTATTTGCTAATCGGGCTATTTAAGGGTATAAATAATTTGTTTATGTAATAACTTATTTAACATAACTTGTTATTATTTTTAACTTTTCAATCTTAATTCTTTGTTAATCGGGCTATTTAAGGGTATAAATAATTTTTTATGTAATAACTTATTTAACATAACTTGTTATTATTTTTAATTTTTTAATCTTAATTATTCTAAATTAAAAAATTTAGGAAATTTAGTAATTTATTTAATATACTAGAGTTTCAAACAATCACCTTTAATTCACTTATAGAAAATTAAATGTACATAATTGTTTAAAATTACAAAATATTATTTAACCGCGTATTAACTTCCAATTCTCGGTTCTAACTTTCAAAGATGTCTCCCATCCATGTACAGAAACATCACGAAACTTGAACCAAAATCCGTTAATCTCTGGAACTCTAGGGTAACCTGAAAAATATTATTTGTAATATAAATAATTAATACAATGTAATGAGTTAATAATTAAAATATAAAAACTCTAGATTATAATAAGTACATACCGGAATAATAATTCAAGTATCATAATTGTAGATACTAATAAATACATACCAGAATGAAATGGTTATACTTTCTTAGAAAGACAACGCCAATGAGCTTATTTGGACCTGTAATACCTTCGGGAGCATATAATGGCAAATATGTCAAATTACCCATTTGTATAGGGTCTATAGCAACTAATAGCACATTATAAATAGTTGCAATCACTGGACCCATATCTTCCATAGACATCCAATATTCATATGGACAGGGACTTTCGCAATAGTTTACCCTGCGTAGCGTAGACCATGCTTCATCTTTATTTTTATGCCATACTTTCATCCAATAATCTAAACGCCCTTCAATAAAATCGTACAATTATGTGCATACTCTTCTCCACTGATGTTCCGGCCCATAAATCTGACGAGTTACTGATCTATACCCACAATTACCATCCGCAGAAACATATACAATTATGAATGTAAGGAATTATAAACTGCGGAATTTTCGAATGTGGATATTCTTCACTCATAGGAACTTTACGTTTATCTCCTGACTTATGTTTGGGAACCTTTTTTTCAACATGCTCAAAAAAAGAAGGATCTCTCTTCGTGGAGCTACTACCTGTCGGCCGACTTTTACTATTTTTCAGGATGTATTAACTTCTCAAGTTGAGAAATGTACATTTTCTTTGCTTCAGATGATTGTTTCATCATTATATTAAGATAAGACAATAAAATTTCATCATCATCCTGAAATTGCGCTGATCATCTAAATAAGAATTAACACCTTCCATATGAAGAGTTCTCCAAAAAATGTGAACATATTATTATTCTATATTTTATAATATTGTATACAATTATTTTACACAATTATTGAAGTAGAAAAATTTTCATGAAAATTTTATTATTTTACAAAATTATTTTACATAACTTTTCTATATTTAGTTATTGCTTGTCACATAATAAAATATTATTATATAAAAAAGATAAATATTTATAGGTGAAACATGATTTGCTCATTTTATAAAGTGCATTATAAATCTTTTAACTAGTGTCAACCTAAAGTAAACAAATTAACATTACAAAAAAAAAGTTAACGCAAAATAACTTTGAAAAAGGATAAAGAATTTTATTAACAACTTTTAGAAAAGAGAAGATAAAACAAAAGTTTATATTTTAAACTTCATACCACTATTACTAACCCTAGCAATACTAACACATAACAAAGCTAAGATAAATTACAAAGTATTCTTAAAAAGATATTCATACTAAATTCAAAACAATAACTATGTTTGAAAATATTCTTCATATTTAATTCATAACAATATATTAATATTAATCAGTGAAGTAAAATTCTTCAAAAAGAATAGAATTATATCCTATATATAATTAGAGTAAAGCAGATAATATGGTACGGTACGGTTTGGTCGTCACAATCCTACTACGGTTTGGTCGTCACAATCCTACTAGCATATTAATCTACAAATATCTGATAAATACCTACGTTGGGCAAAACAAAACAACACCTAACTAGCATATTAATATTTGAAATTGTACGTCAATAGTTGAAAGAAATTTTTTATTATTTGTTAACTTCTTTTCATTAAAATTAAACTTTTAAAATTTGAAAAAATAATATTATTTCTAAAAAATAAATGTGTTATATAATATAAATAACATGATATTATCATTTATAATTAATAGATATTATAGCAATATAAATAACCTGATACTATTTTTATCTGGTTGTGCATATTGGAATTATAATACAAGTAAAAATAAAACCCAAAATTAAATTTCAATTTAATAAAAATGTAATTAGAAAGTTTTATAAAATTAGACAAACAATTTTACAAACTAAAATAAATAACACAATTTATGTTAAATACAAGTGAAATATTGTATTAAATAAAAAATAATAATATCAAATCAAAAGTAATGTGTTAAATTCAATAACACCATATAAAATAATATTAATACAGGGAATATAAATTGTTAAATAATCAATTACACCGTTTATGTTTACGCATATTGAAATTATAATACAAATAACAATATAACAAAATATTAAATTTTAATTAAATAAAAATGTTACTAGAAATTTTTATAAAATTAGACAAACAATTTTACAAATTAAAATAAATAACACAGTTTATGTTAAATACAAGTGAAACAATGTATTAAATAAAAATTAATATTAATACAATCGAAAGTAATGTATTAAATTCAATAACACCATTTAAAAATAATATTAATATTAATTGAAAATAATTTATCAAATAATCAATTACATCGTTGATGTTTATATTAAATATATGCATATGAGTAATTAAAAATCAAAATTATTAAATATAATCAAAAAGAAATTGAAAACCATTCACAAAAATTTATAAGAATTCAAAAAGAATAATTAAATAAATTACTAAAAAACACATAAAAATTAATAAGAAAAATCCTGTGCATTGCACGGATATAAAACTAGTAAAATATAATTCATATAAAGTTCATTTTTGAAAATTTATCAGTACACAATGTTATTCTTTTTATTTTATTTTTTTTGTTTTAACCTACATATGTTAGTGCCTTTACTAAAAATTTATTTTGCAAGACTAATTATATAATAGTGTATGCATAATATAAATGATGTACAACTTGATTCACAACCTTTTAGCTATAAGTGGAGTAAAATTCTTTCTAAAAAAAATGTAATTCATATAAAATTTATTTTAAAAAATTTATCAGAACACACGTACACACATTATATACCAGCATGTTATTCTTTTTGTTTTTTTTTATTTTAAACTAGATATGTTACTGCCTTCACTAAAAATTTATTTTTCAAGACTAATTATATAACACTAGTACATGTATAAATGATGTATAGCGGATTCAGATGCATACCTTTTAGCTAAAAAAAAGGTGGGTAAAACAACTTACAAATTGAAAAAAGATTATGAGAAAAAAAATTCAGTTAACTTATGTTTAAGTATACGAAGTATTTTCACTCAAGTTACCTCGTACATCTGTTATTCATATGATAGGAAAATTTAAAAAAATTTATTCTAACCTCTCAGATTGAGCTAAAGGAAAAAATACGAGTCATTTACATTTATATAAAATGAAGATGAATTGATAAGTCATTTATTTATTGCATTTAGTGAAAAAAACAAAAACATGTACGTGTTTAATGTGTTAATTGTATGTGTTTAATGTATTATGTCTTGATTAATGTATATTTATTTAATATTAGTATGTTGTCAACTCTACACAGAAAACAAGGGATAATATAATAATCTTTCAGATTACTGCATGAAGTAAATTATTACTGCATTTAACAACGCCCATAAACAAATGTGTTGTGATTTACTAGTGTGCGATTATTAATAATTTAGAAAGAAAACATAAAATTTGGGAAGAAACAGTGAAGTGGATCGACAAACAACGTGTGTAATCTTGTTCATCTCGTAGACACATACTACACACAGATCATTACAATATCCCTGTTTAAACACACACATCCTATACGTAAAAGACTGTTAATTCACAACCCCAGTTTCAATTTCTAGGGTTTAATCAATTAACTTGGATCTTTAAACTCAACTCACTTACTAAAGATCCGATTCATTCTCCGATCAGGTCAGCTCTGTTTATAATTGTATGTATATCTCTATTTTCATTTGTAAATGTTAGCATTTGTAGTAAAGATCTATGCACATGACATGTTTGTTAAAATGCTCAAATGGGTGTTTGTTTATATTGACAATGAAGTGTAAAGTTTTGATTTTTAATGAATTCTTGAAGTTTGGATTTTGAGAAGGATTGTTGAAGTTGCAAAGTGAAAGTAGGGATGAATTTTCTGAATCTGCGGTCGCTGAGTCAGACCGCATCTTCAGAGCAGCAGAATCAGAAATCTGAACAGGAAATTCAGACAAAACCCAGTACAACTTTGGAGGGGCTTATTGATGAAGATCCATTTCCACCTACTCCGTCTTCAAACAATGCGGGTCGTGATATGAATTCCAAATTTGGTGCTTCCTTTAGTGCGACTAGTAATGTGTCGGGGTTGGAGAATCATGTTGATGTCACTGAAGATCAAGGATGGATTACTATTCCTTATAGTATGTTTCATTGTCCTAGTAAATTTTGTCGATGCTTGATGGTAATTTTGTTAGTGTTGTGTATGTGGTACTTTATCAATCCTGTGCTTTAATAGTCGTAATGTTAGGGAACTACAAACTGCTTCTGAATTGTAGTATTGATGGCTATTGGGTTGAATTATATAGGATTTGTTTGCCTGTTTAAATGCATTGCTGCTAGAGTTTGTCGAAATGTTCAACAATAGTATAGGATGAATAGGAATATTAAGACAAAAAATATGTGCTAGATCACAGAAAATGCAAGATGATCTTGCAAAACACTGAACCTGCCTACATTAACCATGATAAACTTCCGGGATGCAATACTGTATAGCACATAGCATATCTCATATATATGGTGGAAGTTCACTATAAATACCTACCAAGGGTTTTATGCATTAATTCTTCTTTTTTGTAATTTTAACTTATCTTTTAATGTTTTTTTCTCATAGAGGAAGTGTTTGTATTAAGCTGACTGTATATATTACAATGTGTTTTGATAGAGGAACTACCTGAAAATTGGATGGAAGCACCAAATATACTGTCATTTGGCTCTTTGGACCGCAGCTTTGTTTTTCCAGGTTGGTCTTATCATTTGATATCCTCCTTTTCCAGTGTGGACTTGAATGAGGGTGTTCTTGTTGTTGTAGTGTTCAAGACTTTAAATACATATTCTGTGCAGGTGAACAAGTTCATATATTGGCATGTTTGTCCCCAAATAAGCATGATACAGAATTTATCACTCCATTTAAAGTTGCTGCAATGATGAGCAAAAATGGTATTGGGCGAAGCCCCAAGGAAGAAAATGGGAACATTGCAGATGAAACAGATCATGTTTCGAGTAGAGGGGAGGTTACTCCTGATGGTCATGATAATGATCAGAATGGCGTTGGAAAGGTTGATTTGAAGAAGGATGTTTCTCATGGAGAATCCCTCCTTAGAATGGAAGATCACCAAAGACAGACTGAAATTTTGTTGCAAAGTTTTCGGAACTCCCATTTTTTTGTCCGAATAGCGGATTCACATAAATCGCTTTGGTCTAGAAGAAGAGAATCAGGCGAATCTGCAGAATTCTCTTCAGCAATTGATTCTTTTGATGGTGCAGATACCAGAACTGCAGATAACAATACCTCGTCAAGTGCATCTATAGATAGAGGAGGTTTTGATGCCAGCGCTTCTGGGGGATTGGCTAGAAATAGTGTTGAGTGTTACGCTCTTTCCAATGGAGACATAGTGGTATGTTTTGGATGGTTTTTTAGGAATATTTGCAGGATCATAATCTGGTGATACGATCATGTTCTGGTTCTGCTTTTAATAATGAAGCTGTATGTGCACAGGTCTAGCCATTACTTGTGCATGTTATTTTAGGTGTAGCTGCTCCAAAATTTAAGGTGGTGCCTTTTAGTTTTATATGCCTAACATGCGTAATTAACAATTGTGGTTTGAGTAGTGCATCTACGTTTAAGTGAAAATTTATTTTCTGGCTTTTAGTAGAACATGTCACTAAGCAAATTTCCTAGGAATTCTGAATACAACTTTTGTAATCAACTCACTAATATTTAAAAACATTCAATTTTTTTTAGATAAGCTGAACATGTGTATGGCTAGATGCAAGTGGTCGGTTTGATGATAGATATAACTCATGGAGGTGATGTGGAGCACGTAATTAATAGATTAATTATTGACTTTTATTATATATATTTTCAAGATAGATGAGTTGCAATATGTTTAATAGTTTAAGTATATCAGGATTAGATCATTCTTCCGTTTATGAAATCGACTAGATGAGTATATGGTAGTAGATCCCAGTTAGAATAACTTCCATCTAAAATTGTACTTATTCTTGAATTTTCTGTATCTCTACTTAAATGATTTTTAATTTCCATTTTTGAAGGAGATTTTCATTGTGAAATAATTTGAGAAACTTTATGTACTCTTTGTGAAAAATTGTCTCTTTAAAGATATTGATCTGGTAAGAGTTCCTGCATCACTGACTCTAGACATTTACCTACTTTGAGAAGCTTAACTTGTCAAAAATGCGGTTTATCTTTTTTTTTGGCTAATGTTAGAGGAGGTTGTTAAACTTACTAAAACTATTTCATATTTCAGACTGGATTTTGTCTTTCAATCTCAAAAGATTGGGGTAATGAAACTCTGTGGTTCTGTTTGTTTTAATTGACTACTAGCTGGTGTAACAGTTGTTCTCTAAATATGTTTAATTTTACTAGTACATGTAGGTAATAGGATATCAGGTTGTCGCTTATGACTGTTTAGTTTACAACTACCTTGAAGAACATGTAAACCGCAACCCAAAAAAGTAAATGTAAGTAAACCTGATTGTAATCGTTAGCATGACTTTGTCCTAACTGGATTGTGTACCAAATGGTGGAATTAGACTCTAATAGTGGCTAAAATTTTACTCGGTGTAAGTAATTTTTTTTGCTTCCTCTGCCTAATAAAACTTAACAGTCAAATGCTCAAAGCTATAATTAAACTCCAGTTTGACTGTTTTATTGACTTTGTTTGACTTCCTCACTTCCTCTGACGTAGACTCTCTATGTCAGTTCAGGTGTTATATATATATGTGTGTGTGTGTGTATTTTTGATTGGAAACTATTCTTCATTATATGTTCTATGGACACTAAAAAGTAATTCTAGACTCAATGTCACCGAGATATATGTAATGAATAATGAGTATGTAAATAGAAAGTAGAAAGAAAAATGCAAAATGCAAAATAGTCGTAATAATGATTCTTTCAGATTAAATTCCAGATCTAATTTAGTCGCAATTGAACATTTGATATGTCAAAGCATTACTAATTCTCATCCGATTTTCTTAATTGGAAGGGTGCAGGTATTATTACAGGTTAATGTTGGTATTGTTTCCTTAAAAGATCCTGTCTTGGAAATTCTTCAGTTTGAGAAATATCAAGAGAAAAGTGTCAGTCTCGAGAAACAGGAAAACCGAGTGCCTGAAAATGAGGATCCTAGTGGAGATTTATTGAAATGGTTACTTCCTTTAGATAATTCCATTCCTGCTCCATCTCGGCCATTATCTCCTCCTCATCCTTCTTTGAGTTCCAGTGCAAGTATACGTCCCACATCCTCGAGGCCCAACTCATCAGTGTCATCTACTTCACAGATGTTTTCTTTCGGAAACTTTAGAAGTTATTCAATGTCAGCGCTTCCGCCAAATATCTCTCCATCTCCTTCTGTAGCGCCTAATCCTAGGCCAAACTTCGAAACCGAGGATTGGAATCATTTCTCATACAAGAACCTTGAGAAACCTGACAGTACTGGGAATGAAGGGCTTTTATCTTTTAGAGGAGTATCATTAGAGCCTGAAAGGTTCTCTGTTTGTTGTGGATTGGAAGGCATTTATATCCCAGGAAATAGGTGGAGGAGGAAAATTGAGATAATCCAACCTGTAGAGATCAATTCTTTTTCTGCTGAATGCAATACAGAGGACCTTATTTGTGTCCAGATAAAAGTATGACTGTAAATTTTGTCGTCGATACAGTATTCCAACCATACCAAGGGCTTTGGCTGATTTTTATTTTTTAATTGTATTTTACAGAACGTTTCTCCCTCACATACACCAGAGATCATGGTTTATTTGGACGCCATTATGATCATATTTGAGAAGGCATCAAAAAGGGGACCTCCTCTATCTGTACCAATTGCGTGCATCGAGGCCGGAAATGACCATAGTCTGCCTAATCTTGCTCTTAGGTAACAGTCCAGAAGCTCTAGAACTTGTACATATGATTTTGCCTCCTATTTGCTACAGCAAGACAAGTGTTTCTTTTCAATTCCCTTTTCTTTTAATAATATAATTTTATTATTCGCCTATAAAATAGAACTACTATGTTATGTGTTTTTCAAACATTTTTTTACTTTTACATGTAGATGTTTAAATAAAGTTTTGAAGTCAATTAGCCTTTAATATTAATGTGAGTACCTGAACTAAGAGTTTTAATCTTTAAGGAAAAGTTGTTTGTGCAATCAGTATTATGTCTTTGGAATCTGACCAACCATCTTCTAGTTTCAGTAATACTTCTGCACCATATATGCTACAAAATTATGATACTTGAAACTGCTGTGATCTACTATATATCTCGCATCAACGTGTGTAATTTCCATTTACCAGAGTTCTATCAACTAATTATATTAATTTGGATCATTCGTAAAGTACTTTTGTGATCTTTTATTAAAAATTTGGAAAGAATATCTTATACACCACCAACATTCTTTCTGAAGCATAGATTAGTAGCATTTCCAAATGTACGGTAGCTTATGTAATATCTTGACCTTAAGTTCTGCGCGATTATAAGATTCTGAATATTTTCCATGTCTTTTCCCTTAGACAATTGAGTGAAATATACACTGGTTATATGTCTGAACAGCAGGAAGTTTCTATAATAAAATCTTGATATAACTAGATGTAATGTGTAATGTTTATATGACTTTACTTTTGTAGTAGTAAAGGAATTAGATTGATGACCGCGTATTATTGAAGAATATAAATTACTACTTCTATGTGCTTCATTTGTAATGGATATGTACACTTGGCAGGAGGGGTGAAGAACACTCTTTTATTCTCAAACCAGAAACTTCAGTGTGGAAGACTCTTAAGGTTCCTGGTGAAAGAATTACCCAGCTGTCACATTTACGCACCGGAAGTGTATCAAATTTTCATCACCCAATCAATATTGATCAAACTGCTTCAAATATGGATCAATATGCAGTTTTAGTATCATGTCGGTGCAACTATACTGGTATATATTTCATTTATTTATTTCTCTGTTGGTGCAACTATACTGGTATATATCTTATTTATTTATTTCTCTTTTTGTTGTTACCTATTTCTCTTTTTGTTGTTACCAGAGACAGAGTACTTCAGAAAATTTTCCTGATGCTTACTATTTTGTGTTACTTCCTCTTTTTGTTACATCCTTGTGTTTCTAGAATCAAGGCTGTTTTTCAAGCAGCCAACTAGCTGGCGACCTCATATTTCAAGGGAGGTTCTGATCTCTGTTGCATCTGAAATGTCGAAGCAAACTCTTGTATCAAATGGGAGAGTTCCTCAACTTCCTGTTCAGGTTCTGGGATATATCATTTTTGCGCATATGCTCATATACTTAATACTTTGTTGCTCCGACTCAGTTCGAAGTGTCAGACACGACACATTTAATTGTCAAACTTAGTATGCTTCAGAACCTGTTATTATTTTACCCCCTGCTCCCGAGTTTTAATTAGGGAGGAAAGCACAGATGTATAGGGAGTAAAATATCATAATTTGCATTCATATTCGTGCTCCTGAGGTTTTTTTGAGGAAGCAAGTAAAAATTGTTGCACATTTTTTATGCTCTCCTCCTCAAACTTGCACTTCAAAAGTGGGATGCAAAGGAAAGCAAGTGGGTGTGGATAATTTAAAAGAAAACACAGAATGTACGCTTACTATTAACATATCATTGTTAAATATAAGGATAAAATGTAACTTAACAATTAATTTTATGCTACCCTTCTACTTGGGAGCTCATAAACAAAAGTAGTTTCAGTTTATTCTTTTTTTAAACTCCGGAGTAAATGAGTGAAAGTTTTTGCATTTCACTTTAATTACTTTCTCTACATTTCTCTGCTTTCCACCCTAAAGAAACTTGGGACCATAAGACAGAAACCTCATGATTTTTTATTGAACCAGCTTCTTGGACAAATGTATATTAATGTTGACTAAAATTGATACTCAAGCGAAACATGATTTTGTGAAAGACTTTGCAAACTATAGATGTTTTTTCTTGTTACCACTATAAATAAACTACTGACACTACTTTCTTAATATTGCCTTAAAACAATATATCCGTGTTCTACTTAATAAAACTTATTCCCAGGATTATGGTTAATCAGATCTGTATTACTTGGTAAAACTTAGTGTAAGGAGTATGGTTAATCAGATCTGTATTAATTTTTAATAGTAAGATACAGACACTCCTCCGCTTACACTTTTAACTAGGAATTAATTTAGTACTGTATATGATAAAGGAGAAGAGTGTAACTAGGATTTTTTTATGAGTGATGTATATATCTTAATGAACATAAAATTAAACAAAATAATTTTATAGTATTGAGAAAATTTATAGTATTAATTTGACTTTAATCAAATAAGTCATACTATGTCATACGAGTTCTTGGAGGATTTCTATTATCGATACGTGTTCCACCAGTGATGTGCCAACTTTCTTCTCTTCTTTTTCTATCCAAGTTTATCTCCTTTGCGGTCTTGTAGTTGGTCAAAGTGCCTAATTTCTTGTCCAAAGATTTAACATGGAGCAAGTAACGTGTCATATGTATGTTGTGTTGACACTGGTATGACGGCTGAACTGAGAAGTTGGAGAACACTTTTTATTACTTATTTAATTTTTTAGGTCAAGCTCCGACTAGAATTCTAGAATAAAAGGATATATATTTTGTTTTGTCAGGTATTGACTCTTCAAGCTTCAAATTTGACATCTGAAGATCTAACAATGACAGTTCTTGCTCCTGCCTCATTTATGCATCCCCCATCTGTACTGTCCCTAAATAGCTCTCCAACGTCACCGTTGAGTCCATATGTTATTTCTTCTGGGTCTGCTGGCAGAATTCAGAAGAAGAGCTCATTCCCAGTTGAGCTGGAAAGCCAGAAGTCTACTGGAGAAGGTGGAAATCAATCTGTTATTCCCGGTGAGAAACTCTTTGCAATCTCTGATGTCTTGCCAAGGGGTGATGTGGGTTGTACACACTTGTGGTTGCAGAGCAGAGTCCCGTTAGGGTAAGACATCCCTGGTCTTCACTTCAGAGCATAACACTCTTGCTGAGATATTTACTTGTGGTTGTAATATGTACTGTCTATATCAGATGTGTTCCTGCTGGATCCACGGCTACAATTAAGCTTGAGCTGTTACCATTAACTGACGGCATAATCACGCTAGATTCGTTACAGATTGGTATCAAGGAGAAAGGTACTCTTTAGCTTGTTTATATTAAAACCATCTTTTCCAGATTTTTCAGCGTATACTTGCCAAATCACCAAAATTAAGCTAGAAAACGTGGACCTGAAAATGTTTTAAAATTATTTACCTTAATATAATATATGTTTGTACAATCATCAGGCGTGCAATCGGGTATTTGCTACTATATTACATTAATTATTTCTAGAGCATACCTGAATCTTGTATATGTAAGTTTTGGGACTTGAGTTGACAAGAAATGTTTTTTTTTAAAAATATTTTAATGCTGGTCATTAAGTTGCATAAAAATCTCCCCCTAACATATGAGAGAGTAGGCTGAACACCTGGAAGTATAAACATCTCGATCTTTTTGTCTTTTTCCTGTTTATGTAAATGACTGAACACTGGAAGTTCATTCTTGCATGATAGGTCAAACTTATATTCCTGAGTATTCGTTGAAGATAAATGCAACATCCAGCATTGCCACAGGGATCAAATAGCAATGGTTGTTTTCTGGTCTACTTGCATCCATATGCTGAAGTCGCAGATTGCCAGTGGGATATCTAAGGTTGACGACCGCAATATTGGTTATTTTATTATTGAAAAATTGGTTGGGTATGTTTCAATTGTTTACTTTTGAGGCTTGAAACATACCTGCTTGGCTAGTAAACTATTGTAAATGTGGCGCAACCTTGAACTTTAAAATCGCGGTGTAGCATATGCCTTATAGATAAAGAGAGGGTAGTAAATCTTATATTAGTCGATGTCTAAGTACAGCATTATACCTTGTTTTGTAAACCATAAACTGCAACACTAATTGTTTCATAGACGTTCTGCAAGAAAATAGTTGGAAGTTTTCCTTTAACTACCGAAAAAGTAGGCTTGGCCGAAATTGAAAGTATGTGCTAGATGTGAAGTTTGTAGCTTTCCTGTATCAGATTTATATATATATGGACACTGTTAGTGAAGTTCATTGTTGTTTGCTGACTGTCCTTGTTATGCCTTTTTCCTAATACATTAATGTAGTTTGATCTTTGATTTAATCTGGTTTCTGCGATCTGATACAAGTCAAACACGGGTGGATGATTAATGGTTTATTAATGTAGTTTGATCATCAAGTTTATCCGGCCGTTGCGTTCTAAAACGAGCTGAAGACAGGATTGCTATACATTAAAACATCTTCAATTTAGACATTCTCAAGTTTACATATTACTGTAGTGGTTGTATCTATTCGAATACGGGACAAGTTTAACCTATTTTTATATAAAATTAACGAAAACAATCATTTTCTGAAAATTTGGTTAATATTAGCGGATGTGATACTCAATTTTGAGTGAAGTATTATGTATATGAATTTATCCGATATATGAAATAGCCATCTAAGGCTAAATTTTGCCATTTTTAAAAAATCATTATTTTGGTTAAATTTTTTAAAAATTGGCTATTTTTGTATTTTTTTTCCTTTGAAAACCTGTAATTCAAAAATAATTTAGACATTATTAAGGACTTTGACAGAAAGATGCATGATTGCAGGTTATGTTTGTTTAGGAAGATTGAGAAAAGGTCTTCAGAATATATTATTTTATTTGTTTTGCAAAATTTGTAAATTTATAATACGTAAAAGATATAAAAATGTTAGTCATAAGTGGAAATATAAATTATGTGCCAGTTGTAGAAGCCAATTATAAAAATACCCCTAGTGTATTTGCATTGAAAATCATAAATTATGTGAGTACTATAAAATCTCAATAAATAAATATTTGATAAACGAATAATTCTATCAAATAAATATTTTTGTTATCCTAATATAATAAAGACAATGTATTTTTGATCTCGATAAATAAATAATCTCAATTGATAAATAAAATATTTTGATCTAAATGGTATCCATTTATCAAGTTTTAACTGTATATACTTAGGAGAATCGAGACCATTAAATATTACTTTGTCTAAACCGATTTTTATAAGCAATGAAAACGTTTCGGACAAAGTTTCTTACATATTTGAAATATGTATTTTGGATGATTAAAATACACTTACATGTTCTAAAAGAAAATTGTACTCATTTAATTGAAGAAAATGTAAAATTATCCTCCAAATTAACACTTTTCAAATAATCTTTTTAAAAATAAATATAAGATTTCTGAGAAATATAAGTTTAAACTATGTACAGAACTGATAATCCAAAGTTCAAATGTTACAGGGAAAGGAGTTCAACACAGCTAATCGGACTTGTGAATGATGGATTCGTGGAATTTCCATGAATTGCGATGAAATCGATATTTGATCTCCGGTAATTATGTGGGGAGTGATGCAGGCTATTCCAAAAATCTTCTCCAATTTCTTTATCAAATAATGTGATTAACATATTACTAATTTTAATTCGTGATCGCGCATACGTGCACGCGTGGTTCTATAACATATTACTATTCTAACTCGTAACCGACACATTTTAATTTACGAGTTGTGCAAATTTTGAACAAGTTCGATTTGGATCAAATTAATTGAATTTCTGTAGGAGTCGGTTTTGAACGGGTGTTCAAACACGCACACATGGAGATCTCGATATATGACACATCAAATTTGAATTTCTATAACATTTCTCTCACGTGTGATGAGACAGTGGAGTGTGTTGACGGAGGAATTTGTTAAGAACAAATTTCGAGATTTGTAGCCGAAAATAAGATCTGTGACGGTGGTTCTTCGTCGGAAAACGTGAACAATTTTTGGTGGTTGTGATTAATGGTGGCTGAGATCGCTTAGGATTAGTGGTGACTCATTTGCGATCTCAACTTTTGACCCCTTACAATTTACCTACCTATCCGTATTTATCGGAAATCAAGCCAACGTAGTTTTTGGGGAACAAGAAACCTAATGGGCTTAGATTTCTCATCCCGAGGCCCAGTAGGAAATATACTGGAAATCGTCTTTTACTAGCTTTAGGAATGTCCGACGATGAGGCCCAACCATAAAGGCCCAATGCTCGTCCACGGCTTTAATACTACGCGGATAAGGTATCTCCCTGGCCAAGATAACCCTCCGCTGCCGGCTGTTTCTCTAATTGTGAACGCAGGTATAGCCGTAGTTCACCCCAAATATTGTACGCATCCTTGTTCCCTGGATAAGGAGCCCCTACCAGATTACAGGACAAGTGATCCCAAGTTTTTCGGTACAAAGTGCAAGATAATCCGAAGTCTCCCAATGAGAACACCCGCTGACTACAGAGACAGAGTTCCCAAAGCACACACCAATATTCACCTCACATCCCCAATAAGGACACTCATTGACTACAGGAGGAGGCCTTCCGTACAGGCATACCCCTGGAGATGTCTGACCACGGACACCGCCTTTCTGTGGTTGCATCACAGAAATGAGTTCTTCAATAGAGTACCTGCAACAAATATATTAGTAATAATAATCTTCTTCCCTTTTAAAGCATCCAAAGAATTCGTCCAAGCAATATAGTGAGGTTCCAATTTGACCATTAAGGCGCGCCCTAACACTATCATGTGTTGATGCCACTTTGCATCATCAGTAAAAGTCTTCCTTCTCCTCAACCTGAGGGCGCCCCCTAACTTATAGAAAGTGAGGGTTTTTCCTCCTTATTTAAGCACTGTGGGCGCGCATTAACTTCTTAAGACTTTTTCCTGTTTTCATCATTTTGAGGGCGCGCCTTGAGTTTCAAAAGCGTTCATGTCTCATGTTATGTAGAGGGCACACCCTTCTCTTTATGAGAGAAATGGGCTTGCCCTATCTTTCCTTAATTTTGGGCATAGATGCCCTAACTTCATCCATTTGACCTGTTTTCGACTCGGATAACACTTATACCGAATTCTGGGCATAACAACTAACCCCCAAATTTCATATACTATTAAAAATGAAATTGGAATTTCTAACCTTTGTCATGATTTTTAAGAATTCACATAAGTTTTATCCAATAAGTTTTCTCACTAAACTAGGGACATATTCTCTCCCAACCACCTTTCTCAAGCCAGACTTCACAGACGCTCACTAGAAACCTGAGTTTCTAGAATGAGCTGCGCGCCTTATTTAGGATTCTAAAGAAGGCAAACTCGTGACAGAATCTTTAAACGACTCTTCTCAAGACAATATGCCTTTGGCTTAAAAAAAGGAAAGAAGAAATTGATTTTGAAAGAAAGATCACCAATACCTGTAGACACAGACTTAGATGACTGACTTGAGGAATTAAATTAAGACAGATATAGGGGGTCGAGATTTGTGTAAACGTAGGAGCTGGGCCATCAAGTGTTTCTTAGAAATCAATTTCTCCCAGCATGTCTCCCCAATCTTCCGAAGGCCCGCCCATTTCTTCAAATACCGAGGGCGCGCCTAAAGAGGACTCTTCCGTTATACGAGATGAAATGAATTTCTTCGATGAAGACACTTATCAATTTTCAAATTCTCCTGAACCCTCGCCCGTCCCTTCGTCCATTAGGAGGTTTATGATAGCGAGGCCGAATTTGATTAGAGTAAGTACGAACAATAAACTGAAGCTGTGAAGAAACGCTTTAGAAAAGAGCAAGGAAAGCTGTTTTGTATGGGGCTTTCGTCTATTTGTTCCGACGAACAGTTGAACTGGTTAATGAACTTTTATGATATGGAAGGAATGTGGGCGCGCCCTTTGAGCATGATGCTCCCTTATATATTCAACGATGGAAAAAATTTCAGAATTCCCAGAATGGTCACCGGCCCAAAATTGATCTCACTGGGTTTGGGCGCGCCCTTACATCCTACCTTAGGGATGTAATTGAATTGTATGACTTGGAGCCCCTTCAGCTGTCTCCAAACAACTACATGCTTGTATTAGCCTTGTTCATTCTTTATATGGATTTGAACTTTCCTCAGCCAACCATGGAAGAAGTGAACCACTTTTTTAGTCTTCATAAATCTGATCATGTTTACTATTACTTAGTGGTCGATAAACAACACAATAAAAAAGGGTTTTTTTCAGTAAATGTCAGCCATGAGAAGGGGTGGAAAGAGATTTTTTTCTATCTATACGATGTTCCTAGAATCAGGATTTAATTCAACACCGAACCAAGTAAGGGCGCGCCCTAACTTTTATTGTTTTCCTCTTTCTTCTTTTTTCCTCTCATCTTACCCCTTTTGTTCAATAGATAAACCCTCTATACGAGAGCTCGAGGACGCGCCCAAAGCTTGTGCAAAGGCTTTACTAAAGGTTGCAGCAGAGAAATGGAACCTGAAAACACTCGTTACGAGGTCAAACTTAATGAGAGTTGAAATTTATTTTGACTTAGTGGGGACCAAGTGCAAATATGTAGAATTTAGGAAAGACAGTCTAATCTCTCATTTCATAGATGTTGACAGTGATGATAAGATGGAAGAAGAATATGAGGATGGCACTTTTCAAAACAAACATCCACAAGGTTTGAATTGTTCCTTTCTTTTATTAAACTAAGTACTTTTTAATTGAGGCGCGCCTTCATGCTAGGGCGCGTTCTTACTTGAACTTGTATATTTGTTAAATAAATTGGCGCGCCCTTAGGGCGTTCCCTTATTTTATTAATACTGCATCATATTTTCCTTTATTCTGCATATGTTTGTTGTTTTTATTCAATTATCATCAAATAGACTGTTCGGATATTATGTAGTGAGGGCGTGCCCTATAAACATGGCGTGCCTTTTTTTTACTGTACTAATCGATCTTTTTAATCTTTATGCAGACATGGCTCCTCTAAGAATTCATTAGTCCTTTGGGGCGCGTTCTGGCAAAAAGCCCAAAGTGCGAATGCAAAAGAAGGATGCTTCAAAGGCCTAATCATCTATTCGTGTTTATATACCTATCCTTCATCCTACTCATGTTCCAAAAAGGAAAATAATGGATCTTACTGAAAAACAGGGCGTGCCAAAAAGACCCAGAAAAGTGGGTGCGCCTACTGATTCTACATCTATGGCGCTTAGCTACCTTGGCCCTTTGGGGCCTGTCTACATTACAGACGAAGAGGTCAGAATATGGAAATCTATAGATTTGGAAAAATCTATCAAAGATTCAATCGAGGCATCCTGCCAGCTGATGTTCCACTCCACCCAAGCCGTGGACAAGCTGTTAGAGGAGAGGGCACGCCTTGAAAGGATGCATGGGGATAACAACTTCTCCAACATAATCTCAAGGACAACGACCTCCTTCATGCCAAGGATATCAAATCCAGAGATTCCCAAATCTCCTTTCTGAAAGGCGAGCTTGAGAATCAGGGATCTCAACTCAATATTGCCACTGAAACTGTCGCCAATCTGTAGAATGAACTGGCAGAAATGAAGTTGAGGGTGGAATATCTTTAAGAGCAGCAGAAAAATGGCTGGCTGGAGGAGAAGAGGGAGATCACATATGATGTTTTTGCTCGCGGCTTTCACCACTACAGGATTGGTTTCGTGACAAATGATCCTAATTACTCATTCAAAAAATTTGGCGAAGAAACCGTTGCTGAAATGATTGAATTTTAAAAGGAATATGTTGAAGAGATTAAAGAGAGGAGAATTAAACTTGGGCTAGAGGAATGACGAAGGCGTGCCCACAGGTGAAGACACCCATATAGAGGACGCTCCTGAAGTTGATCCTTCAGTCCTTCTCCAAGTCATTCCTTCTAGCAATGATACTCAGGTCGCGCCCTAATATTTTCCTTCTTTAATTCCTTTTCAATTAATCGTTTTAATATTTGAGATGCTAGTCCTCTTTTAAAGCTGGGCAAATTGTAAGATTGAGTACTTGGCTATTTTTTGTACCTCCTTTTTATGCACATTATGACAACTGGTTTTCTTTAATATACTTCTTCTCTATGTTTACTCTATAGCTGTTTTTTGCTAGCAATATTCCTTTATAAAATTTTTAATCAAATATATTGGGCGCCTCTACCTTCAGGGCGCGCCCTTTAAGTAAGTTTCATCATTTTATCAACCTTTTTGAGATCAATTTTTTTCCATGTCACATTATTGAGGGCGTATCTGTAGATAGGGCATTTCCTAAAACTTTTGCTTTACTTGAGTCAGAATTCTTTATTGGCAATTTTGCTATAACTTAGAATTGTCTCTTGATATTTCATATATGAGAATCAACTTTCAGGTATGTTCGCATAATAACAAACATTGAAAGTTAATCACTATCTGGGCGCTTCCTCCCACAGGGCGCGCCCTTAAACTTTTCGCTATAAATTTATTATATAAAATTGTTCAAGAAAATTATAGGGCGCGCCTTCTACTAAGACATGCCTTCTGATGTTTCCTTATACATGAGTCAACCTGATTGTATAATCCTAGTTGAAAATTTTTAAAGTTAATTTTTGTTGAGGCGCTTCCACCATTAGGTCGTGCCTTATTTTATTTACTCAAGATAATATTTTGGGCGCACCCTAAGTTTATTAGGACGCGACGACGCGTCCAGTAAGACATGCAGTTGTATAATAATTTTTTTCTTTTATTCATAATGTGCTCTAGTGCAAAAATTACACCAGTCCCATGGTTACTATGCTCTGTGGGGAAATTATTTGAAATTTTTTATCCTTCAACTAGTTCTAAGGTACATAGTTATATATACCACCCCCTAGGCCAGCAGGAATTTATTTGCTACTAGTCTATTACATAAAATCAACCATAGAAGCGGGGGGCCAGAGCCGCGCCCTACTGATAATACTTTCACAAGTGCTCCACATTCCAGGCCCGAGGAATGAGCTTGCCATCCAAATCTTCCAAGCGATACATCCCTTTCCAAAGTAGAGCTTTGACTTTGTATGGCCTTCCCAATTATCTCCAAGCGCTCCATGCTGAGCTTTCTTTATATTTGGCATGACCTTTCTCAAAACAAGATCTCCCACTTTGTATGGTATGGACTTCACCTTTTTGTTGAAGTACCTGGCAATCCCCTGTTGGTAAGCAACAAGTTTCAACTAAGAGTTTATCCTAGCCTCATCCAACAAATCTAAATAAAGCCTTTGGTTGACTTCTGCATCTTCCTCAATAAATAAATATCTTCGCAATGATCCAGCTCCCATTTCCACGGGAATCATTGCTTCATACTCATAAGTTAACATGAAAGGGGATTCACCGGTAGTTGACCTCAGAGTCGTGTCATAGGACTAAAGAACCATTGGTAGTTGCTCTGATCCATCACCTTTCTTTTCTTCCAACTTGGCCTTCAGAGTATGTTTAATGATATTATTCATGTCCTCGGCCTGGCCATTACTTTGTGGATGATAGACCGCAACAAAGTCTTTTTAATGTGCAAATCTTTGCAAAGTTTCTTTAATTCCTTGCTACCAAACTGCTTCCCATGATTGGATATGAGCTTGTACGGAATACCAAACCTATAGACTATGGAACTGAAGACAAAATCTTTGATTTTCTTAGCCGTGATTGTTGCCAATGGTGTCACACCCCCAACTTAAATAGCAAAATAATTATAGCTATTACATCATTTTAAAGAGTATTACACAACCAAAATCCAAGATCTTTACAGTTTAGGGTTTGAAACAGCCCAACACTACCAACTATTACATCTGATTACAAATACCGAGTCCTCACACAACTATTATTACTTATTCTACCTGAGCTCGAACATAAGCGTCAGCATCACAGGTCTTACGGGCAGTCTGCTTGAATCTAACCATGGCTGCTAGCTGTAATATCAGGGTAAAGCAAGAAGTGAGCCAAAAGCTCAACAAGTGCAAACAATACAGCGCAAAGCATAAATCGAGATATACCTTTAGGAATGGCAATGGAATGACATAATCAATGATAATCGAGAGATAAAACTTACGTGAGTTGGCATCATTTTGCTTGCATCAAAACAAATTTTAAAACCATTCTTAATCAAAATCATTTTATGACGCTACGGATTACAGCCGGTGATCAGCCGCGAAGTAATCCCGAACCTCGCTGGGTTCTAAAACATTATTGGGAATCCCTAGGCAACTTTTAAGCCTAATATAAGTGTGGAAAGGACTCGCGTCTCAGTCCAGATCCACCATTCAAGAAAACATTTGTCCCCCTTTGGGACTGAAAAATCCACCTTTTATTCATTTTGAAAACTGATGCCGATTTATGACAAAATCTCTTTTGACTGAAATCATTTTTATCAGGGGATTATAGATCAACTTGAAACACTGGAAATATGACACTAAATCGCAGGGCCATGATCCACTAGACTTTACTATATTAGGGTAATCGAGAGATTTCCATAAACAAGAACTTTGACAAGGAAATTGAGCAAGGCTATTGGATAATATGAAAGAGTAATGCCAAACTAGGCTTAAAGCAAGGGTTGTAGACAAGGTATAGGTATTAGAACATCAAGAAGATAAGCATCACTGGTTCCAATAGGATAGAGGTGTTAAAATATAAAGAAAGTGATCATCAGCTCAAGATATAACAGGGTATCAAGCTTTAGGGTAAGGATAGGGTTATCAAACAATCATGAATGTATTTAAGAAATGATTGGCTTTAAGGTATCAAGATAAAGTTTCTATCGAGGTTATTTCAAGAGTTGAATCAAAGCATCAGGGTGCAACATCAAGATTTCTCAGGGATCAATAGCATGATAAACAAAAGAATCAATAAGATATTATAACGCATCTCTAATTTATCATGGCATTAAACTATCATGAAAGACTTTTGAACTACTTGCAATATGTACTCGAGGGTTCATGGCATCTCTATGTAACTCAAAGATAAACAAAAGATACGCTTGATTTAAATACATCAAAATGACTCAGGATAATTGCATCGATATATATATGAACTGTTTGCAGCAAATACGAAGGTCAAGTTGAATCACTTGCCTTGAGATAGACTGGTCTGGTCTGACTGGTAGGAGCAACAACTGGAGCTTCACTCGACTTTTAAGGCAAGTTTTCCCTCGTCTCGAGATCCTACATAAATAATAATAATCCTCATTATAATATATTCCTTCCATCTTAACCTATTTACAACCCGAAATTAAACATGGATGGCACTTAGGCCTATACATACTTAATTCATATCCAACATTTATATTTTTAAATGTACACACGTAGCCACATAATCACATATCGTATATTAATACCAAATAACATCATATACACCATAATGCCACACTAGGCTTGGATGATCTCGACTCACCACTCAAGTTACTTGGTTGCTAACTAAACGAAGTCTTCGAATTTGGGCTTCCTAACTCAATGTGCCTTTCTTAAATTATCCAAAACCTATTGACCCTCACTTGTGCCTTTTGTTCTACTGACCTTACACTATCTTACAACTATGGTGGTCGACCTAATACTCACTTCTAAGTGTCCTAAAACTATGTGATAAGTGAAAGTGCTCACTGGTGCAAATTTCAGAATGGTAACTAAGGTTTCTTGAGTGCATTAGACACTCTTAAACTACAAGTTTTTCTTCAAAATTTTTACACAAGGCTCTCCTGACCTAAGGGCATCTCACAAGCTTGATGTGGCTCAAAGGCCTGGCTTGGGCCTTCTTGGGCCTAAGCTAAAAGTCCAAGGTTCCCCTGTTTTTCTGGGCAGAAAATGCCCTGACTTGAATTAACTTGTGACACATGGTTCTAGCTCATATCCTATGAACTATGGTTGGAAAAACTTCTCTGACATACCCTCTAACTAAGGCCCAATTGGGCCTAATGAGGGCCTACCCATGACATGGCCAAATCTCCCTATTTCCAAGTTGCAACAAAACTGTCCCCTGCTGGACAGATTTTGTTATTCTACTTGTGCACCTAACCAAATGACATGCAAACCTCCAACCAACTCCTAAAACCTATTATATACTCCCCATACTAACTTCTGGTGGCTTGGGCCTCAAAGTGCACATCAATGACATGGTCAAAACTCACTCTAAACCTCAGGGTACTAAACTGATTTTTCTGCAGAAACTATAACTCTTATTTTCCAAGGTTTTGACTTGACAAACCCAATTATCAACAACTAAATACTTAAACCAAGACCTATACTTGGTGTTCTACTGAACTAACTCTTTTTTTTCTCAAAATACCCTTGGTGAGATCATCCTTACCTATGGTGCAACTATGGCAAAATAAAAGAGACTACTCTTTACAACTCATAAACCTTTATGCTTTTGAAACAACATGATATATATTTTTATAAAAGATAACCACAAATTATTACCATGCAACAAGAAGCATAAATCCATATTATCACATTATTCCTACTGAAATTAAGGCTCACTAACAAAATCTTTTCCAAATGATCAAAATCTTACAACAAACTAAGAGAATTCCACATGCATGCATGCCTTCGGGTTTTTCAACCCAAAACAACCCATTTTCTACATATATTCCATCTTAAAATTGACATGCAAGCCTAGCATAAGGTATACCTAGATGATCACTTAGCATGCAAGGAGTTTTATCAAATTATCATCACAAAATTTAAGTCATTATCACATAAACATGCAAAAATTGATCAAAACAACAAGAATGATTTCAAGGACCATTCATTCGGCTCCCATATGGTCATGGCCGAATGAAATGGATGGAAATGGCCATTAAATCATCAAGATTTTCCTTCTCATGACTTGGCACTTATCCATTCATTGTAGTCCTCTCAAAAACAACCTTAAATCCATAAGAATCAAGATTGTATATTTGAGTTTCACTAAAACCTTAACATGCAACTTTAAAACTTAAACTTTTTACTCAAAACTCTTTGGAATATAAATGATCATGATATAGGAAGTAATATTTACTTGTATGGGAGGTGGAAACTTGAATGTGGAATGAAGAAAAGGGGAGGGGGGTAGGGCTTCGGCAAAAAGCCGAGAGGAAAGGTGGGAGGAGGGAGAGGAGAGGGAGAAAAAATGTAGAAATGGTGGAGTGATCATCTTGATTGTTTGGTTTTTATTTGCCCACAAGTGAGTGGATGTGAGAAATTACAAGAGTAACCCTCTAGCCAAAGTTAGGCAAGTTTGCATGCAAGGTCAAGGAGGTAATTTGGCTAGCAATTTGTGAGTTAGTGGGGTGGTTATTGACTCTTTAGCCCTTTGGTTAAATAGAAGAGAGTTTGCATGCAAGGTTATTCATGTAATTTGATAATTATTAAGCAACTAATTTCCAAAGATTTATTTTTATATAATAAAGTACAAGTTCAAAAATTATAAAATTTATACCATAAAATAACTTGGATTTTTAGAGACTTTATAAAATCATTTTCAAAATTTGTGTACAAAATGTCTTTTAAAAGAAAATTTTTCCAAAGCTTAGAATATTCCTTATAAATCAAAAATAAAGAAATTAAATAAATTCTTGCTTTGAAAAATCATATACTACCCAGAGCAAATTTAAAATGCAAAAATTTTCACTCACACAAACGTACAAGCATTGAATATATTTTTATTTAACTTAATATTATTCACAAATAATATTACATAAAATGCCGGTCGTAACATCCTCTCCCCCTTAAGGGATTCTGTCCCCAGAATCTAAGAGAACAGATGAGGATACCGGGAACGCACATCAGACTCTAACTCCCAAGTCGACTCTTCGACCTTAGGGTTCCTCCAAAGTACTTTCACTAACTTTACTGATTTATTTCTAAGACTCTTTACTTGCCAGTCGAGTACTTTAACCGGTTGCTCCATAAATGACAGGTCTGCCTGAATTTCTACAGGTTCATATTCTATCACATGGCTAGCGTCAGGATTGTACTTCTTAAGCAACGACACATGGAACACATTATGCACATGCTGATACTGAGGTGGTAAGGCCAACTCGTAGGCCACCTTTCCTACTTGACTCAAAATCTCAAAAGGACCTACGTATCTAGGTGCTAACTTTCCTTTCTTGCCAAATCTTATCAACCCTTTCCTAGGTGACACTTTTAGCAACACAGCTTCGCCAATTTGGAATTGAACATCCTTGCGCGCTGGATCCGCATACTTCCTCTGTCTATCTTGAGCAGCAAGCAACCTTTTCTGAATTAACTTGACTGAGTCATGCAACTGTTGTACCAATTCTGAGCCGAGAATTCTTCCTTCTCCTACTTCATCCCAACTTGTTGGTGATCTACATTTTCGCCCGTACAAAGCTTCATATGGTGGCATGCCGATACTGGAATGATAGCTGTTGTTATATGAAAATTCAATTAATGGCAGGTGGTCGTCCCAACTTCCAGCAAAATCGATTGCACAACTGCGCAACATGTCTTCAATGGTTTGAATTGTTCTTTCACTCTGGCCATCAGTCTGCGGGTGATACGCCGTGCTCATATTCAACTTCGTGCCAAGACATTCCTGGAATTGCTTCCAGAATCTTGAGTTAAATCGGGGATCTCTGTCTGAAACTATTGATACAGGTACTCCATGCCTTAATACGATTTCGTGCACATACAGATGAACCAACTTGTCCAGTGACGACTTCTCATTTATTGGAAGGAAATGCGCCGACTTCGTAAGACGATCAATTATAACCCATATTGCGTCATGTCCGGATTTTGTTCGCGGTAGTCCTACTATAAAGTCCATAGCGATATTTTCCCATTTCCATTCTGGAATCTTCAGGGGCTGAATTAACCCGCTTGGTCGTTGATGTTCTGCCTTTACTTTCTGACAAGTATAGCACTTCGCAACCCATTCTGCCACGTCTCGCTTCATATTTGGCCACCAAAAGTTCTTCTTTAAGTCTTGATACATCTTGGTGCTTCCCGGGTGGATTGAGAATTTCGAATGGTGGGCTTCATGGAGGATCTCATTCTTTAATTCAGATACATGGGGAATCCATATTCTGGATGAAAACCTTAGTATTCCTTGCTCATCCCTTTTAGTATTAATCTCTTCTCCAGATAACTGATTTTTCTCTTTTTTCCATTACTTCCTCTTGATACTTCTTTATCTTTTCCAGTAGTATTGGCTGAAAGGTCATTGCATGACAAACTTCTTTGACTTTCCCATAAGCACAAAGTTCCAGTTCAAATTTTCCGATTTCTTCAGATAACTCTTTTGATGTTATCATTGCATTCAATCTTTCCTTCCGACTCAGCGCATCAGCCACTACGTTCGCCTTTCCAGGATGGTAATTTATCGTACAGTCATAGTCTTTAATCAATTCCAGCCATCTCCTCTGCCTCATATTGAGCTCTTTCTGAGTAAAAATGTACTTTAAGCTCTTGTGATCCGTGTAGATTTCACACTTTTCTCCATAGAGATAGTGTCTCCAAATCTTGAGTGCGAACACTATGGCGGCTAATTCCAAGTCATGCGTCGGATACTTTAACTCGTGCGGCTTCAACTGTCTTGACGCATATGCTATTACCTTACTGTGTTGCATCAACACACAACCCAAACCCTTATGTGAAGCGTCGCTGAATATTACAAAATTCCCTTGATCATCTGGAAGTACTAACACCGGAGCTGTTACCAACTTTTGTTTTAACTCTTGAAAGCTATTTTCACATTCTGCACTCCATTCAAACTTTTGATTCTTTCTGGTTAACTTGGTCAATGGTGTGGCGATCTTCGAGAAATCCTTGACGAATCTTCTATAGTATCCGGCCAATCCTAGAAAACTTCGCACTTCCGTAGGAGTCCTTGGCCTCTCCCAACTCATAACTGCATCAATCTTCGCCGGATCCACTTTAATTCCATCATTTCCAATAACATGCCCCAAAAATTGAACTTCCTTTAACCAAAACTCACATTTGGTAAACTTGGCATACAACTTCTCTTGTCGGAGTATCTCCAATGCTATCCAGAGATGCTGCATATGTTCTTCTTCCGATTTAGAATAAATAAGGATGTCATCAATAAATACCACGACAAATTTATCCAAATACTTCTTAAATACTCGATTCATCAGATCCATGAATGCGGCCGGGGCGTTGGTCAATCCAAACGGCATTACTAGGAATTCATAATGCCCATATCTGGTCCTAAATGCGGTCTTGGGAATATCTCCTTCCTTGATCTTTAATTGATGGTATCCCGATCTCAAGTCAATCTTCGAAAAACATTTTGCTCCCTTTAACTGATCAAAAAGGTCATCTATCCTTGGTAGCGGGTAGCGGTTCTTGATCGTTACTTTATTCAACTCCCGGTAATCTATGCATAGACGCATACTCCCATCTTTCTTCTTCACAAAGAGAACAGGTGCTCCCCATGGCGACGTACTTGGTCGTATCACTCCCTTATCCAATAATTCTTGTAGCTGGCTCGCTAACTCTTTCATTTCTGCTGGTGCCATCCTATACGGAGCCTTTGAAACTGGTTCCGTGCCTGGAGCAAGGTTGATCTCGAACTCAATTTGTCGATCTGGTGGTAAGCCTGGTAGTTCGTCGGGAAACACATCGGGGAACTCATTTACTACAGGAATATCCTCCATGCTGGGGCTGCCTCTCTCTGAATCCACTACATATGCTAGGAACGACTCACAACCTTTTCTAAGTAACTTCTTAGCCTGAATAATTGTAAGAAATAGTCGCTCTTGCCTCTGTCCCTTAAATACTACCTTCTCTCCACTCTTCGTCTTTAAATACACTCTCTTGGTCTTACAATTTATCTGAGCGCTATTCTCTCCTAACCAATCCATTCCTAAGATTATATCAAATTCTCCCAGCTTGAAGAGTATCAAGTCGGCTGAGAACTTATATCCCGAAATATCAATCTCACATTTTGGACAAAATTGATTCACAGGAATCTTCTCTTGGTTCGCAATTACCACATTTACTACCTCACTCATAACCGTTTTATCACATTGGATCTTATCAACAAAGGATTCTGATATGAAAGATCTTGTGGCTCCCGAATCAATCAATACTTTGGCTTTGACATTATTGAGTAAAAGTGTACCTGCTATCACCTCAGAATTCTGAACAGCATCTTTCATCTTCAGGTCAAATGTCCTTGCTGTTGCTTGCGGGGTTGGTGCGGGTGGTGGAGGTAATGCCAATACCTCAGCTGGCACGCTTGCACTGGTACTTGCCACGTTCATCAGAGCTCTGACTGGTCCTGTTGCCTTACACTCCCTAGCCATGTGTCCAGTCTTCCCACACTTGTAGCACGTAACTCCTGGCCTCGGCATCTTGCACTCATTTGCCAAATGTCCCTTCTGATTGCACCTATAACAGGTCATACTCAGCTTATTGCATACTCCGGGGTGCCTTCTTCCACAGTGCTTGCATTCTGGCCTCTGGAACCTGTTTTCTCCAACTTGCCCTTGGCTTGCCTGATTGTTCCCTTTTGATTCTTGCCTTTTGCCCAAATTTCCTTTCCTTTGAAAATTTCCGCCCTTCTGGAAACCAATCCTCTTTACATTCCGATCTTGCGAACTTCCAGCTTCAGACTTTTCTCCATAAAATGGAACCTTCCTCTTCTTGTTATCCCTCTCTTTCCTTGACTGCATCCCATTATTCTCAATTAGAGCAGCTTTCTGTACTACTCCCACATAAGTCTCAAGCTCAAACATAGCCACCCTATCTCTGATCCAAGGCTCCAATCCTTGCTGAAATTTCTTTGCTTTTTCCTCCTCAGTGCTGGTATACTTTGTCACAAACCTTGACAACTCAGTGAACTTCTTCTCATATTCCAGTACAGTCATGTTCCCTTGTTTTAACTCAAGAAATTTTAGCTCCATCTGATTCTGCATGTACTTAGGGTAATACTTGTCCAGAAATAACTTCTTAAATCTCTCCCAAGAAATCTGCTGAGTGACTTCCATAGCTTTTACTGATTCCCACCAATAAATGACTTCTCCCTTCAAGAAGTAAGTGGCATACAGCGTCTTCTGATCGTCCCCTAACTGTACCAACTCAAAAGCCCTTTCCATCTCCTTGATCCATGTGTTTGCTATCACTGGATCAGTGGTATCATGAAATACAGGTGGATTCACATTCTGAAAAGCCTTGAAAGTGACAATTTGTCTTGGTGGTACTGGTGGTTCAGGTGGTTGATATGGCTCACGGTTATCTTGGTTTTCAATTCGTTGTTGAAGAGTTAGTTGTTGTTGAGCTATAGCATTGGTTTGCTGTTGCAAGGTTTCCAGTAGTTGAAGAATGTTTGGGTCTGTGGTGAAGGTGGTTGTTGGGTTCTTCTTTTTGGGAGGCATGATACTGAAATAAGAGTTGTGTTATAACAAATATGAATGATAAAATGATTCGAGGGTATCGCATGGCATTCTTGTTTACATATGGGGTCACGTTTCCAAATTAAGCAGATATGATGATAAAAACATAAAATAACAGTTGAGAGCAAATGGAACAATAGCACATAATTATTGAAATTTTTAAAGGTCACAGTACATAGGATTGGGACATAGTCTGATTCTAGAAATAACAGGCTTATTTAAAGGAAAGACAGAAACAACTGGGGATTCCTTAGAGTTTGATAGTACAACAACATGAAAGGTAAATGGAAAGAACTAAGGCTCCACTCCATCTGAACGGGGCTTGGTAGACTTTTCCTCTCGAAGTGTCTTCACAATGCTCTGGAGCTCATCCGCCACCATCTGAATGACATACTGGCTGGTACGGTCCCGGTGCGCTGGCATCTCTTCAAGCTTAGTGTTGACGTACCCAACCAAGGTCTCAAGTCTCGCAATCATCTGCTCCTTGGGCTTCCCTTCGTAGTTTCGGCTGTCCGGATACACGTTCTTCAGTCGGTCTATCAGTCGGTCGTACTTGCCCTGAAGCATGTCGAACTCGCGCCTCAACTCAGCATACACGGAGAAAGCAATAGTGTCGTCCGACCCAGAGGATGACGAGGAATGCGCCCTTTGCTGACAACCAATAAGAGGAGTATTAATAATAATTTACTTTACCTACTCTCTCGCATAGTATCTATAACCTACTCACAAGTCCTATAACCTATTTGGGCTGTTCAGGGACTCTAAACCGTAGCTCTGATACCAAAACCTGTCACACCCCCAACTTAAATAGCAAAATAATTATAGCTATTACATCATTTTAAAGAGTATTACACAACCAAAATCCAAGATCTTTACAGTTTAGGGTTTGAAACAGCCCAACACTACCAACTATTACATCTGATTACAAATACCGAGTCCTCACACAACTATTATTACTTATTCTACCTGAGCTCGAACATAAGCGTCAGCATCACAGGTCTTACGGGCAGTCTGCTTGAATCTAACCATGGCTGCTAGCTGTAATATCAGGGTAAAGCAAGAAGTGAGCCAAAAGCTCAACAAGTGCAAACAATACAGCGCAAAGCATAAATCGAGATATACCTTTAGGAATGGCAATGGAATGACATAATCAATGATAATCGAGAGATAAAACTTACGTGAGTTGGCATCATTTTGCTTGCATCAAAACAAATTTTAAAACCATTCTTAATCAAAATCATTTTATGACGCTACGGATTACAGCCGGTGATCAGCCGCGAAGTAATCCCGAACCTCGCTGGGTTCTAAAACATTATTGGGAATCCCTAGGCAACTTTTAAGCCTAATATAAGTGTGGAAAGGACTCGCGTCTCAGTCCAGATCCACCATTCAAGAAAACATTTGTCCCCCTTTGGGACTGAAAAATCCACCTTTTATTCATTTTGAAAACTGATGCCGATTTATGACAAAATCTCTTTTGACTGAAATCATTTTTATCAGGGGATTATAGATCAACTTGAAACACTGGAAATATGACACTAAATCTCAGGGCCATGATCCACTAGACTTTACTATATTAGGGTAATCGAGAGATTTCCATAAACAAGAACTTTGACAAGGAAATTGAGCAAGGCTATTGGATAATATGAAAGAGTAATGCCAAACTAGGCTTAAAGCAAGGGTTGTAGACAAGGTATAGGTATTAGAACATCAAGAAGATAAGCATCACTGGTTCCAATAGGATAGAGGTGTTAAAATATAAAGAAAGTGATCATCAGCTCAAGATATAACAGGGTATCAAGCTTTAGGGTAAGGATAGGGTTATCAAACAATCATGAATGTATTTAAGAAATGATTGGCTTTAAGGTATCAAGATAAAGTTTCTATCGAGGTTATTTCAAGAGTTGAATCAAAGCATCAGGGTGCAACATCAAGATTTCTCAGGGATCAATAGCATGATAAACAAAAGAATCAATAAGATATTATAACGCATCTCTAATTTATCATGGCATTAAACTATCATGAAAGACTTTTGAACTACTTGCAATATGTACTCGAGGGTTCATGGCATCTCTATGTAACTCAAAGATAAACAAAAGATACGCTTGATTTAAATACATCAAAATGACTCAGGATAATTGCATCGATATATATATGAACTGTTTGCAGCAAATACGAAGGTCAAGTTGAATCACTTGCCTTGAGATAGACTGGTCTGGTCTGACTGGTAGGAGCAACAACTGGAGCTTCACTCGACTTTTAAGGCAAGTTTTCCCTCGTCTCGAGATCCTACATAAATAATAATAATCCTCATTATAATATATTCCTTCCATCTTAACCTATTTACAACCCGAAATTAAACATGGATGGCACTTAGGCCTATACATACTTAATTCATATCCAACATTTATATTTTTAAATGTACACACGTAGCCACATAATCACATATCGTATATTAATACCAAATAACATCATATACACCATAATGCCACACTAGGCTTGGATGATCTCGACTCACCACTCAAGTTACTTGGTTGCTAACTAAACGAAGTCTTCGAATTTGGGCTTCCTAACTCAATGTGCCTTTCTTAAATTATCCAAAACCTATTGACCCTCACTTGTGCCTTTTGTTCTACTGACCTTACACTATCTTACAACTATGGTGGTCGACCTAATACTCACTTCTAAGTGTCCTAAAACTATGTGATAAGTGAAAGTGCTCACTGGTGCAAATTTCAGAATGGTAACTAAGGTTTCTTGAGTGCATTAGACACTCTTAAACTACAAGTTTTTCTTCAAAATTTTTACACAAGGCTCTCCTGACCTAAGGGCATCTCACAAGCTTGATGTGGCTCAAAGGCCTGGCTTGGGCCTTCTTGGGCCTAAGCTAAAAGTCCAAGGTTCCCCTGTTTTTCTGGGCAGAAAATGCCCTGACTTGAATTAACTTGTGACACATGGTTCTAGCTCATATCCTATGAACTATGGTTGGAAAAACTTCTCTGACATACCCTCTAACTAAGGCCCAATTGGGCCTAATGAGGGCCTACCCATGACATGGCCAAATCTCCCTATTTCCAAGTTGCAACAAAACTGTCCCCTGCTGGACAGATTTTGTTATTCTACTTGTGCACCTAACCAAATGACATGCAAACCTCCAACCAACTCCTAAAACCTATTATATACTCCCCATACTAACTTCTGGTGGCTTGGGCCTCAAAGTGCACATCAATGACATGGTCAAAACTCACTCTAAACCTCAGGGTACTAAACTGATTTTTCTGCAGAAACTATAACTCTTATTTTCCAAGGTTTTGACTTGACAAACCCAATTATCAACAACTAAATACTTAAACCAAGACCTATACTTGGTGTTCTACTGAACTAACTCTTTTTTTTCTCAAAATACCCTTGGTGAGATCATCCTTACCTATGGTGCAACTATGGCAAAATAAAAGAGACTACTCTTTACAACTCATAAACCTTTATGCTTTTGAAACAACATGATATATATTTTTATAAAAGATAACCACAAATTATTACCATGCAACAAGAAGCATAAATCCATATTATCACATTATTCCTACTGAAATTAAGGCTCACTAACAAAATCTTTTCCAAATGATCAAAATCTTACAACAAACTAAGAGAATTCCACATGCATGCATGCCTTCGGGTTTTTCAACCCAAAACAACCCATTTTCTACATATATTCCATCTTAAAATTGACATGCAAGCCTAGCATAAGGTATACCTAGATGATCACTTAGCATGCAAGGAGTTTTATCAAATTATCATCACAAAATTTAAGTCATTATCACATAAACATGCAAAAATTGATCAAAACAACAAGAATGATTTCAAGGACCATTCATTCGGCTCCCATATGGTCATGGCCGAATGAAATGGATGGAAATGGCCATTAAATCATCAAGATTTTCCTTCTCATGACTTGGCACTTATCCATTCATTGTAGTCCTCTCAAAAACAACCTTAAATCCATAAGAATCAAGATTGTATATTTGAGTTTCACTAAAACCTTAACATGCAACTTTAAAACTTAAACTTTTTACTCAAAACTCTTTGGAATATAAATGATCATGATATAGGAAGTAATATTTACTTGTATGGGAGGTGGAAACTTGAATGTGGAATGAAGAAAAGGGGAGGGGGGTAGGGCTTCGGCAAAAAGCCGAGAGGAAAGGTGGGAGGAGGGAGAGGAGAGGGAGAAAAAATGTAGAAATGGTGGAGTGATCATCTTGATTGTTTGGTTTTTATTTGCCCACAAGTGAGTGGATGTGAGAAATTACAAGAGTAACCCTCTAGCCAAAGTTAGGCAAGTTTGCATGCAAGGTCAAGGAGGTAATTTGGCTAGCAATTTGTGAGTTAGTGGGGTGGTTATTGACTCTTTAGCCCTTTGGTTAAATAGAAGAGAGTTTGCATGCAAGGTTATTCATGTAATTTGATAATTATTAAGCAACTAATTTCCAAAGATTTATTTTTATATAATAAAGTACAAGTTCAAAAATTATAAAATTTATACCATAAAATAACTTGGATTTTTAGAGACTTTATAAAATCATTTTCAAAATTTGTGTACAAAATGTCTTTTAAAAGAAAATTTTTCCAAAGCTTAGAATATTCCTTATAAATCAAAAATAAAGAAATTAAATAAATTCTTGCTTTGAAAAATCATATACTACCCAGAGCAAATTTAAAATGCAAAAATTTTCACTCACACAAACGTACAAGCATTGAATATATTTTTATTTAACTTAATATTATTCACAAATAATATTACATAAAATGCCGGTCGTAACAAATGGCATAGCTTCTGCCCACTTGGTGAAGTAATCAATTGCCACAACAGCGTATTTCACACCCCCTTTACCTTAGGGAGCTCTCCATTGAGATCGATTCCCCACATAGAAAAGGGCCAAAGACTTACCAATGAAATTAATGATATTGCAGGGGCATTAGAGTAATTGGAAAACTGTTGGCAGTGATCACAAGCCCTAACAAACTTGAAGGCATCCTCTTTCATAGACGGCCAATAATATCCTTGCCTAAGGACTTTTAATTCCAACGAACCACCCCCCAAGTGATTTCCACAAATGCCTTCATGTACCTCCTTGAGGATATAATGGCCATCCTAAAGGTGTACACGTCGTAAAAGTAGTTGATTAAAACCTCTTTTATGTAAAAAATCGTCATGCTCCATATATTTTGCAACTTGGTAGCGAAGGTGTCGAGCCTGGAGCTTGTCTTCTGGAAAAGTTCATGTACGGATATAGTTATGAATTGGGGTGATCCAAGTCTCATGTGGGACTTTTTGTACTTGGAACACATCTATTTCAGGAATACTCGGAATTTCCTGAATTCCCAAGGGAATTTGTCCTAGCACAAGCTATCCATTTGTGAGCCTATTTTTGCCAAGGCAACTGCATTTCCATTCTCTTCTCTTGGCATACCTTCTAACTTAGCATTACCAAATCTTTGGAGCAAGCATTGCACACATATCATGTATAGCTCAGTTCGAGGACCTCGAGCTTGAAATCCTCCATTAACTTGATTCTCCACCAACTCTGAATCACTCTGAGCTATCAAATTCACAACTTCAATCTCAAAATCTATTTTTAACCCATTAATTAGGGCTTCATACTCGGCGTCATTATTTGTGACGTAAAATTTGAAATGGATGACACTCATCAAATGATGTCCTTCCCCCTTCCGAGGTAATCAGAACAATCCCGACACCTGCTCCATTATTATTTATAGCCCCATAAACATTTAGAATCGATCATGGGTGTGGGAAGTCTTATTTCACCTTTTTAGGGTTGTTCCCGCGTGAAGAAGGTCCGACCAACACTATAGCCTTCTCATCTACCTCCGAATCGAACTCAAGTAAGAAATCGGCTAAAGCTTTCCCTTTAATTGTGGTGCGGGGGCAATATTCCAGGTTGAATTGCCCCAACTCAATTGCCCATTTTAACATCCTTCATGATGATTCTGGCTTGTGCAAGACATTCCCCAGAGGATAAACAGTACGAACTTCTATCCGGTGAGTCTGAAACTATGGCCTTAATTTCCGTGTTGCGAGGATCAGAGCATTTACTGTTAGGTCCCGAAGTATCGTAGAAGGGGGGGTTGAATACGATACTCACTAAATTAAAAAATTCTTTCGAATCTTTTATGGATATAAAATTTAGTGTTTGGTTAGTGGTTCCGTGTTCTTGAGGTGAATAATGTTTAGAACAATAAAACGAGGAACATAAGATATTCAGGGAAATATATATTCGTATTTAAATCTGCGAGGGGTGTTGCTACACTCCGGTAAATAAATTAAACAGGATACAATATAAGAACAACAAAGTTCCTAGCTTCTACAAAGATCAGCAAATTAAATCCTATACAATGTTCTAGCTTTTGTTTGTCTAAGGATTTAATTACCGGGTAACGATTATAATGCCCCTATAAATATACAAGAGTTAAATCGGGCATTATAACGTTACTCCGGTGAGAAGAATAACTGATATGGAATTGTGTGTATATCTCCTCTATATCTCTTTGCTTCTATTCTTCAGCTCTTTTTGGGAGAGAAGATGAACATAACAAATTCAATCTGATTTTCTTCTACTTCTTGTGTAGACTTTATATTCAATTAAATTGTGTGGCTGAAATTAAACCACATGGCGACTAACAAAACTATCACCCTGTTGTTTTCTTATTTTGTTAACCTGCGACCACATTTAGTGGCTAGGTTTTTTATTTTATTTTTGTTTTCTTTTTCTTGTTTTTTCTTTTTCTTTTTCCTTTTCTTTTCTTTTTCTATTTCTTTTCTTTTCTTTTTGTATTTTTTTTCTCTTTTCTTTCTCTTTTTCTTTTTTTTTTCTTTTATTTAAGTTTAAATTGTAACTAAATTAATTTATAAAATAAACTTAAATATAACTTATATAAATAAACTAATTTAGATTTATAAAATAAACTTATTTAAAGTTTATAAAACAAATCATTTTAAGTTTATTAAATAAATTATATTAAAGTCCATCAAATAAATTTATTTAATTTAACAATTAAACTTTGAACTTCGCCAATCACTAGTAGTTGCCTCAGTTTTAATATATCTCAACCTTTGTAGGAGACAGAGCTGCTGGGTTGACTTCAGAACCTTCCTTCTGTGGTGCACTAAGACACTTTCTCCCTCACGCTAATTCATACTTTATTTTAAGGATAAGAGAGTGTTGATCGGTTCTGTTTCTGTGTTTGTCTTTATATTTTGGGATAGAAGTTGTGGGTTTTCAACCTCATGACTTTCAATGAAAGAAGGTCATTGGAGGCTGAACCTGTATCACAGAACATATGGAAATATAGAGATAAAATGCACTTAAGATCTATAATGAATGAAAATTATGCATTTAATCTTTTGAGAGAAATGATGTACAATAGTGATTTCAAAAAGATTTTAATGAAATAAGCAATCACCACTGTAGAAAGAAGTTTGATTTTTCTCTTAAAAACTGTTTGAGTGCATGAGTTTGTTTTTATGCATAAAGAGATAAATAATCATGTCTTTTAATGTGAAAAAACACAGACTCATGACCTAGCATTATTAAGAAGAGAAAGAAAGATTTTGTCTTTCAATATGAATGAGTTTTTGTAAAAGCATTGATCACTTAGGGTAAAGTCTAAGCAATTCTCATTCATGTTAAAAGTTTTATAATCTATCTTTATAAAATAATTATCAACAACATTTTTATTGATAAATAATCTTAATAAGAATGACTATACTACTGATTTCAAATTATAGTGAATCTTTCAGATATAGCAACTCATATAAATTCACTAGAACTCAAAATCTCACAATTATTTGTAACAAAATATTAACAATATATCATTGACCGATACTTGTCAAGTACTTTAGATACCAATAATTATGTTGTATCCTATTTTAATATAATTTAAATTATGAAACTAATTTGACATGAAATCGTCTAACATCATATTTCAAATATATTAAAATAAGATATTAATGAATTAAATACCAATTATCTATCAAATAGACATTGGCATTTAATTTCGTATATTATACAATTGCTAACTCCTAACAACTGTAATGTCTCAAACAATATTGATTCGATAAATAAAGCAACATTTACCAACATTGTCTTGTTTGCAATCTTAGAAAAATATTCTAAGTTTCATATGTTTTGATCCATTGAGTATTGCATCTAATATCAAAGTGTTTAGGAATTTGAAAATAAGTATAAAAATTATTCTAAGTTGACAACATATGGTTACTTCTAATAAAGCATTATCCACATTGACCATAGTTGTACTTAAAGAATTTTCACACTATTTATATTAGTATAAATAATTGAGGATAAGCATTGATTACTTAGAGGAGTTCTAAGTAATGCCACAAATATTAATACTTCACAATTAGATTATATTTAAACTCTTAACTAAATACATTAACTTATATAAGTCAAAAATTAGCATACAACTAATCATGCTACAATCATGATTCTGATCTCAGTGAATTCTTGAGATGTAACATAGCTAAATTCACTAGAACCAAAATCTCATAATTAACTTATAACACATAAGTTACAATTAATATACTAGATATCAATTGTTGACAGATTTAGTTATAATCAATCATGCTGCTTATTTTATTTTAAGTTAGTTTGAATGTCTGAATGTCTGAATGTCTCTTCGATCGTTATCTTCCATGCGACCATCTCTCCCTGCTCGATTATACATATGATCGTCTCCATAATCACGATAGTAGGCGTGTCGGTGGTCGTCCAGGTATCTACCACGGCTTCCACCTCTTCCTCTCCACTGAAACCTTCTCTGACGATCATTCTCATAGTCCTAACCATATCTATCCATCGATCCACGGAGAGGGGCTCTCTCATGGTCGTCGTGCCGATCCTGATTCCCAAAAGGATTCTGGGGACACGTGTTGAACCACGGGGCGTCTCGTCTCCTCGGTTGGCGTCTTTCTGCCATTCCAAAAGTAGCATCCTTAGATAATCATCTCTCAAATGGATCCCCAAACGATCTTTCGGGGCGGCGAAGCCTTGCTGCTCATTAGTTGGCAAAGATTCTGCCTAGCGCTGTTCCTCCAAGGTTTGTCCAGATCGATGTGGGTTAGTAACCACCTGATTATCAACCCGCGGTACCTCTTACCCATCAGTATCTTCATTGACGAGCTCAACGATGGGGGCTGTGTTGTTGGATTAATTCAGCGACCGTGGGATAATTGGCATATGCTCGCCTCTGGCTTGGCCGCGGCCTACCGGAGCATCCCTTTCAATCATGGGGGCCTTTCAAGATGCATGAGTAGAATGATTATGGAGGCGGTCGCTCCTTGTTTTACGTCATCCCATTGTTCTCAGCCTTGAATCAAACCCATTCAAGCATTACCCATACGGTACAGCTGCTCCAACAGAACAACGTTGCTAATCAGGATCGGTGGTTGGTCTTAATGTTCAAGTTAGGGTGATCCACTGTAGTTGGAACGTAGGGCTCATTGTAACATCCGAAAAATATTGTGCAATTATTTTTATCAATAAATAATTGTTATAGGATTTTATGTGAATTTTTGAAGAATTATTTGATAATTGGAAGTGATGTTTGAATGTTTATATATGATAAAATTAGGATATTTTAATTTTTAATTATCCACAATAAAATATGGATAATTTTGATATTTTTCTGGTAATTGTTGGATGGTTATATGATTTTATAGGGATTTATAGAAGTAATAATTATTATTTTTAAGTAATTATAAAACTACTTTATAAAACTGGGAATCGTCCAATTTCAACCGTTTTTGCATTTTTACAACCCGAAACTCTTCGGAAAACTCTTTCCTAACCTAATCTGATAATCCCGAACACTTTCCGTGTTTTGACTTTTTCGATCCGGGGTACGGTTTGACCCGTACGCGTCCCGGCGCAAAATTTTCGACACGAGAATCATTTTTATAGATCGATAAAACCCGTATTCTCGAAATACGAGATATTATTATTTTATTTTCATATAAAGTGTTTTATAAGAAGTTCGGATTTGATAATTATCAAAATCTGGTATCAAATTGTATCATTTTTATAGTTACTTAGCGCCTAAGTAATCTATTTCAGATTCGATATATATGTGTAATTATTAAATTAATAAATAAATAAAATATGTTATGGTTCGATCAGCAAAGTGTGTATGTATTATTAGCTGAATGTGACTCGGTGATGTGCGAGGATTATTGTGTGATGAATTGTTAATTCGTATCGGTTTATTTTCACTTTTAAGAGTGATTATATGGGGAATTTATTTTATAAATATTGAGATTATCTATACAATCATTTTTATTGCTTTATAATTGTATTAATTATTTTTATGGATTTATAAAACTCAGAAAACAATATTTTATCGATTATTTATCCCTAAATGATTTTCTGATTGTATTTTAGTGTAAATTCAATATTAAATCCTAGAATGCTTTAAAAATTACGAAACTCATTTCTTAAATTTTTAATATTTTGAGAATTTCAAAAAAAAATCGGGAATTTTTCCGATTAAATTCAACTGCACGTTTATTCGTTGAATCGTTAAATACGGGTATAAGTTGCGATTCAAAAATGGTTAAAAAACTATGAAAATTTTATTTTACTACTTTTTAATTATTCCGAGAATTATAAGACTAGTTTTGTAAATTTTTGAGTTTTAATCACCCATAAATTGTTTCGTTAAAACGCAAAATTTGGAATAAAACCAGATTGTGAAGAGGGGAAACATACGTGTTTAACTTCTATGAATTGGCTAGAGGCGTGGCATGTTGCTGTTGGTGTAAAAAAAAATAATAAAATAAATATATAAATAAAACTAAAAACACACACATAAGTCTCATTTTTGTTCATCTCCTTCCTCTCGTCTCTCTCTCAATTTACTCTCAATTTCCCCTGTTATATCTATCTTCTCACATTCTTTCTCTCCTTCGACTCCCCCCCACGTTTGATCTTCTATTTTGGGTAAGTCTCCCGCCCCTGTTGCCGCGTTTTTTCGGCCACCGTCCCTGTTTACCCGTCGCCGCCTTTCCTGCTTTTCCGGCGGGTTATGGTGGCGCGTGTAGGCGTGTTTTAGTTGGGTATTATTGTGTGCGTGCGTGTATATGTGTGTGTGCGTGTGAAATATGTGTGTATGTGCCTCCTGTGTCATCTGTTATCGTCTCTGCTTGTTGTTGTCGTTTGGGTTCTTCTCTCCCGGCCGCGCGTGTGCGTGTGGGCCAGAGCTGCTGTTATTTTCTGGTTTCTGTAATTAATTTTATTAATTCTGCAGGATTTAATTGATTAACATTTCGTGATTTAAATAAATTTGTGCGGGATTATAATAATTAATCGGTGAAATTCGTGTCGGACGTCCATTATAAACGGGAACCCGCGAAATTTACAGCCGTCGGCGATGAGCCTCGGCGAGCCGACGGTGGACGGTGATGAATATTTCTGAGTCCTACGAATAAAAACATAAAAATACGAATAATAGTGATAAATAATTGAATTTGTATCGGTGTTTGGGAATTGTGAGTTGTGGTTGGTTGTTGTGATTTGATTGGGTTTGGCGTCGATTATGTTTCGACGGGATAGTCTGATAAACAAAGGAAACACTGTCCGATCTCCGAGAAATCAAATTACGGAAATACAGAATGTATCCTATAATCGTCGGGACATCGAACAAATGTATATATATATAAATATCTTATACGAAACCCGATTGTTGTCGTGGTGAAATATTTTGCCAAAAATACCCAATAAACCTAATTTTCAAAAACGACGAGTATACGTATTTTCTGAAAATAAATACCGAACCGAATTTCAAAGACATAAATCTTATTTGTTAGGTGTATATCAATAATACATATAAATACGAGTCATGATTTCATATCGAATGGGTATATTTGATAGCAAGGATGTGTTAAACATAAATGATTGTCTAAATTAGGGTATTTCGACTCTGTAGGTGCTAGTCGGAAAACCCGAGGATTGATGTCGGACTAAAAGTAGCCTAGTGGTCAATCGCCAAGCTCAGCAAGGTTCCAATCAAAGGACCTGAGTGTCGGAATCATATCCAGAACAGGGTAATGGTTGACGATAAAGACGAACGTTCAAATCAGACCAAAGTCAACCAACAATAGTGGTTAAAGCTTATAAAGGCAAGTATTCCCTGAACTTTCTTGTGTTATATTGCAAGTATTCTTCCCTATTCTAAATTCAGAATAGTTAAATATTTTTATATTTCGCTGTAATTACTCTTAATTATGCAAGTACCTTTTTGATCTTGTTCTTGATTATTATTGGTGATCTCTTGAGCAAATACCTATTGTTTTGGGTTATTTGCAAACCCTGAATCGGGATGTTTTGAAATCAAAATGATTTTGTAACACCCCCAAATCCGGGGTCGGGGATCCGGGTTGTCACGAGTTCCATTTCCCTTAATAATACTTAATCTTAATAATCAACCAACTACTGTGTACTGTGACCCCACAATATACACACACACCACAAGTTATAGTCTCAGAGATGAATACCCAAAAATAACACAAGTCATTTTATTCCACAATTATAAACCATTACACCTTAAAAGGGTTTCTGAATTAATTTACATATTCTTTTCCATTATTACAATTCATAAGTATACATAAGTCTGGTACATCAAAAGTTGAAAGCCTAGCCTATTGGTAGTTCCTACCTCAGCTACAACGGCATCAACGCCTACAGGAAACTGCAGAACATTTCCTATCTGCTCACGAATTGGGAGCTTGGTCCTTTTCATCTTGTCTATCTGTTGTTGTGTGATGAAAGAAGAAAGCAAGGGTGAGCAACAAGCCCACCGAAATAATATGTATAATAATTAACAATATATGAGCATTCTCATAGTACTCATGAAAGTCTTGGTCAAGTAAAAATGAACCAAGTTTGATATCTTAACGCGACCAAGTCGCAAAATATTCAGTATATATGTATATATACTTTTCAAAATCTTGGAAGTCCTCTTCCATGCATAATATACACAGAGTTTCAGTTTATAACTGTATAAAAATATCGTTGCAAGGTGATTTCATATATCTAACCTTGTCTCAACATTTTTGTGAAAATCTTTGTCATGCATAATATAATCATTAACCAGATATAAGTTGAAAAGATGAAGTTACAAGATACTCCAATATACTTATATCTTTTCCGGATACTACTTGAACTACCACCGTTCAAGGTATCATCAGTTTCAAAAGTTCATCACATAGATGAAACTACAAGAAAAGACTTGAATAGATTCAATCTTTGAAATATCATTTGAAAGAAATGAAGTTACGAGATACTTCATTAAGTCCTGATATATATATAAACCTATATATATATTTCATACACTCCTTGAAAACCTCTGTTATGAAAATTATAAACAGAGTTGCAATATCCAATGAATTTGGAAAGGAGAAAACCTTGGCATAAACCTGATATCTTGCTGATCAGGCAAAGATACCAATAAGTAACCTTTTCTACTAGTAGATGGATGAATCCCCCACCGGTCATCACCCTGGCCGCATTAGGACCTTGTGCTGGACCGCCACCCGGCCTCTTACGCGTTGATGGACTGCCACCCAGCCACTTACACTTTGATAGATCGTACCCTGGCCTGTCGCATATGCCGACTCAATTAGATGGGCTTACTTCCCGAACATTGGGCAAGTAATCAAACTATTTTCTCAAAACATCAACCTCGTTGCGAATGTAAAATACACCACAGAGCCGGATCCCTCAGGTTTTGAGCGAGTATTTGAATCCCCTTCGAAAGGAGGATCTTAAATATAAAAATGAGTTTTGGGATCCGCCCTAACTTTTAAAAATCATTTTGAAGACTCGAAAACATTTTTAAGAATGTTTGGAGTAATGATGATTTAATAAAATAAATCAGTCCCAATATATTAAAAAATATCTGAATATTATTATTTAAATAATATTCCCATAAAGAATAATCTTTATAAAAATAATTGAAGTAGAAGTTTTAAAACTCATACTTGAAGTGAATATTAAATAACCCAAGATATACTTATACGAAAGTACGATCTTTATTTGAATAATCGAAAATAAGTTTGATTATTGAAATATTATTCTTTAATAAAATAAAGAATATTATTTAATAAAAGAAGCGGAGTCATAAGTTCTCGAATGAATATTCAAAATAATATTCATTAAATAAAATAAACGGAGTCATAAGTCCTCGAATGAACATTCAAAATAATATTCATTAAATAAACGGAGTCATAAGTCCTCGAATGAATATTCAAACTAATATTCATTAATTGAGATTTTGGCTCCTCTATGAGAGTTAAAGATGGAGAATCATGAATTGATGTGTTTATCATGTCCACATCCAATGAGTTTGTGGGAGAGTTTTGTGTTTGAGGTGTTTCAATTAAGAGAGATTTTGGTTGTGACTCGATATCTATTGGAGCCACATCAACCTGACTTTGTGATGGTGCAGTAACTGAGTCTTTGACTGCAGTTGGCACTGTGTGTGCACCCTGTGACTCCCCAGTTGTTTTAAATTTCTTCTTTCTAGTGTAAGTTTGAGGTTGGTCTGTGTCCCTAACTCTTTTGGCATGTGTTCCTGGTTAAGAGCTTGTTTTAATAGTTACATCCTTTTGGGAGGATGCAACTAGTAAAGAGCTAGAATCCTTATTAAGTACTACAGTTTGTTGGGAAACTGTAGCGTGGCTAGGCTGGGTTACACACACCTCACTCTCCTTATTCTTAGGGTTTCTTTGATGTTCACCCTGTCCCTCACCAATCTCACTTCCCTTCACACTCCCCTATTTGGATTTAGTAGATTTTGAAACTAGTTTTTTTAAGACGAACTAGAGTGGGGTTTCTTAGACTTGGACTTTGAAATTTTTGGTTGTATGACTTGGGTAGGCATCTATTTGGTCATTGTCACAGATGCCATTGTCATAGAAGTTTGTAAAGAATTTGATGGTTGGAAAGTAGTAGAGACGTAATTGTTTACCTCACTTACCTAAGGTTCCTCCATGATTGGTAAATAGATGAGGGGAACCTCACCGTGGTGATTTGTCCTGTTTAAATCAACAATAACTCTCTTCTCTTGGACCCAACAATCAATCTTGTTTATTGGGTTTCCAATAGAGAGGTCCTTAGAAACATGACTAGCAATCATCATAAAGAATCTAGCACAATAGATGTTCTTATTTATCTTCTTAGTCTCCAAATTTGAAACCTAGCTCATATATGGTAGACTCACTAAAGTTATAGTACTTATCACTAAATAACATATAGCATGTTAACAAATGAGTATGTAACTGCATCAAAATTGCTTATCTTACCAGAAAATGCCTTAATAAAAGAATCACAGAGAAAGCTCCATTCTTTTCTAAGGCCCATCCTCCTAACCTCACCTAACTTGGCGGGGTTAATAGCATAGCCCATAGACAAAAGCATGGCACTGACATCTGTGTCTGTGTGTGGAACTAGTGTATTATTTTCAAGAAATTATAAGCATGCTTGAATAGCATCATAGTTAATGCTATGCTCATTACCTATGAGAGTGAAGGCGATGGTTTTGTCATTGGAGTTGTACACTGTTGTAGTTCATATCTCCTCGACAACCTCGTAGTAGATTACTGGTGATGTCATTTTATGATATGCCTCAGAAGCAGCAATACCCTTGTTCACCAGTGCTATAAAGTTGTTCTTTTCATACACAAACCCGGATTACGACATTATTTTGACTATAGGTTCCATTGTTATGAAAGAAAATAGTAACAGAAAATAGGGGTTTTTGGTTTGGAGAAGAGGAGAGAGTAGAAATTGCTTTGAGAAAGATAAAAGTAAAGTAGAAAATGAAATGAGACTTATATACTTTCTCAGAATTAAACAAGTAAAAAGTAAAAAGTAAAATAAAGTACCTAGTGAAATTTGCCCAAAATAGTTGCTTAAAATAAAGTAAACTATAAAATTCTAAAGGTTATCCATCGAGATATACTTACAGACTGTAGGTAAATTCGGCGGATAAGAAATAGAATTAACGGCTATGATTAAAGCAATTCGACGGATGAAGATTAAACAAATATCCGTCGAGATAAAAAGAACCCAGAATAATATTTGATTTTTAACACATAATAAAATTTAATGGATATTCATTTTCGATGAATAACGAACATCCATCGAGATGTAAATTTTGACTTAGCCAATATTTCATCTTTATAGGAAAAATCAAATTTAATTCTGGCTTCATTTGAAATTGCTTAGACATCAAAACAATTTAGGAATAATTCAGCATACATAACTCACTTATCAACCTAGTAAAGGTGGACTAATCAAGTGGCTTGGTAAAAATATCTGCAAGTTGCTTCTCATTTGGAACAAAATGAAGTTCCACAGTACCATTCATGACATGTTCTCTAATAAAATGATACTTGATGTCAATGTGCTTTGTCCTTGAATGCTGCATAAGATTTTCAGTTATAGCAATGGCACTTGTTGTGACACCCTCCAAACTCGGGTCAAAAGTTTGGGGTTCACAACACAACCACACATAACATATAAACCTTCTTATGATAATAAAATATATGCAATAACCCTACTTACCATATTCCACATATCGCAACAGGTTAAAGTATGCACACAAGCCACAACCTTACTTATATTACAAACGTTCCAAAAACCCATCTAGTTTAACTTACATCTGAAAATAAAACATTCTTACAAACTTTCAAACTTGAATTATAACAAAAGTCTTCAGCTAGCTTATTCCATCTCAACCTAGAATCCAAGCTTGCACACTTGATTGGGGATCCTCTTTACCGACGGGCTCCTTCTTAATTGGAAAAGAACATAAAGAGATTCGCAAGAGTGAGCTAACTAGCTCAACAAGTCACAGTGACAATATTGAGATTAAACAATGATCAATTGAAATGATTTAGGGTATCAAGTTTCTTGTTAAGCAATGATTAAAATTGGATATTCAATCTTATTTTAAAAACCAAGGTTAGGCTGCTGATCAGTCACGCATTAACCCCGACCAAGGCACACAACTTTGCTCTATATACTGGATCCAAGGAACGCATTATCATAATACGACCACGAATCTGGTCTGAGCACGAATCTGGTCTGACCACGAATCTGGTCCACTTTTATAAAACAATCCAATTCTATAACAATAACAGAAAAAAATAATGTAAATCAGTAAAAAGAATCATAAACAACATTTGCTTTCAAGCATAAGGTGATTTACAATCACTAACAGGATATAACAGGGTAAGTACAAAGATTGGCTATCAGCCGATGACAGAATCAGATAACAGAAGAATCAAGGTCTTGTGGATAGAAGGATTAATCTTCTGATGTATAAGGTATGAAGGTTTGTATGTTAAACAATTCTGGTTCAGTGATCAGTGTATAGTTTGTATGGATTTGTGGAGTAGTGTCGTATCTCTGTGGTTTGTATCTAGTATTCAACAATCAATGATTTACAAAGAATAAGGCTTACGGCTCAAAAATGGGAATCAGGCTTTAGGGTTAAATACTTCAAAGCACTTGCAATATAAAACATAACTATTCCAAACACATATCAAAATAGTTTAGGAATCACTTGCCTTATCTCAATCCGCTAACACTTCACTTGCTCTCATTCACCGTCTCCTAATCAATGACTATCTGTTTCCCCTTACTACGCCTCGCTTCTTCTTCAATACATTACAAGTATCTATCAATACTCGTTCTTAGTTTATTCTATTCATTACAAAATTTTATCTACCCTTCGTTTCACACAAATTCGACTTACAGATTGAAAATTATGATAAAAATAGTTAAAAAATACACACATAAACATATCGTACATCAATCGGATCACATATAGCACTTAGCACATAAGATATTCGATAATAATAATTTTTCAAAGAAGATTTGAGGTTAAAATAATTTTCCAGGTATTTAATATGAATTTTTAAACATTTTTCAGAATTAAAACGGACCGACGAATCATTTATTAGCAATTAACAGGGTTCGAATACCCGATTCTAACTTTAAAATCATTTTATAATAATTATCGGTCCTTGAAAATAATCTAAAATAATATTTTAAAGCTCGAAACTATTTTTCACAATTTTTAAATCAAAAGAAATAATTAAATCTAATTAAATAATCAATTAATAACAATTAATAACTAATTAAATCAATTAATCAATTAATATTTAAATTAATTGACCAATTAAATAATTAATTATTAACTAGAATTAATTAACTACATAATTCAGATTTATTTTTGAATTAAAAATAATTTTTAAAATTAAAATAATGAATTTTGGAATTTTTACTAATTTAAAACGAATTTTTAAATTTAAAATAAATAGAAAATATGATTTTTATAAATTTTTTAAACACCAATCCTATTTTTGCAATTTCTGGAAATTTCAGGGACCTAACTGTTTCTTCTTCGAAACTACATGGGCTAAAATACAATTTTACAAACTTCTCCTAGGAAAACACCCTGTCTCGCCGGAGAAGGCGATCCAGGTACGCTCATGCCACCATCACCTCCAGATATGATCTACAAATCACCAGGAATCTATTCGTACAAACCAAACAAATTAATAACCCCTGAGTTGGCCGGAAAAGCTCAAAGAAAACTCGCCGGATGGCGAGTTCTTCTTTGCTCTGGCCAGCTCGATTCCAGTATCTTCTGTACATGAGACCACCACCAATAGATTCCTCTTTTCAAGCCCTACACACGGATATCAACCAATAAATCTAATAACCCCTAGATCAAAAAGCCCTAATTTTCAATTGAAAACATTCATACGGGTTATAAACCCTAATTTTACAATTCGAAAATCAAACACAGATTTGGACATGTTATTGAAATCCAAATTCAACATATAATATACCAAAATGATCAGAATTAAATTATCTACAACATGCAACCATCAAATCATACAAACAACATCAAAATTAAAAATTCATAATTTAATTCAAAATAATTCGAAATTAAATAAAATTATAGAAAATTACCAATTGATGTGGCAGGTATATAGGTTACAGAACTTGATAGTACTCTTTAATACCTTCGTTTTGGTTACTTGAACTCCAAAATCTGATATCGATAAAACCTTCAAATATAGGTTTGATTCTCAAGAACACTATGAATTTAGGGTTTTTTTCTGAAAATTCATATATTTTACTGTTTGTAAATGATTATCTGTACAAAATAAAATACGGTAAAGTATATTTATAATTACGGAATATTGGTACCCTGTTGGATCATATCGAATATAAAACATAATACTTAATTGATAAAACAGATTCAATTCAGTACTGGTTTTAGGATAATTATCAAAACTAAGCTTTTTGTAAATACAGATTTGGTCTCAGCGCTTTGGTTACATGAATTACGAGAAGATGATATAATAGTTTAATAAAAAAATATCCCGTTTCTCGAAAATACCTGTTTTATCGGTTACCGAAACGAATATTGTATCTAAAATTTGGCGCCGAGACCTGCACGGGTAAAACTGTACTCCAGATCGAAAAAGTCAAAACATGGAAAATGCTCGGAATATTTCAATTATGTTAAAAAGGAGTTTTCCTGAGATTTCCGAGTTGTAAAAACATACAAATGATTAAAGTCGGTTGGTTCCTGATTATACAAAATAGTTTATAATTACTCAGAAAAATAATTTATTAAATCCATAAATCCATTATAAAATTATATAACAACATAAAAATTAATAGAAAAATATTACAATTATCTATACTTTATTTTGGACCTATAAAAATTAAAATACTCAAATTTTATCATATTTAAACATCCAAACATAGATACCACTTAACAGATAATTCACCAAAAAATCATATAATAAACACATAATATTATTTATTGACAAAAATAATTACACGTTATATCGCGGATATTACATCCTTCCCCAAGGATTCTGTCCTCATAATCTCTTAAGAAAACAAATGAGGGTACTCTTCTCGCATATCACTTTCTAGCTCCCAAGTTGATTCTTCAACTCTTGGGTTTCTCCACAATACTCTTACTAACTTTACAACTTTATTTCTTAACATCTTATCTCTTTCTTCTAGAATCTCTATCGGACTCTCTACATATGATAAATCTGCCTGAAGTTCTATCGGCTCGTACTCGATTATATGCCTGGAATCTGGATTATACTTCTTAAGCATCGATACGTGAAAGACATTATGAATGTGCTCCATATGCGGGGCTAACGCTAATTCATATGTTACCTTGCTGATACGTTTCAAAATTTCAAAAGGTCCAACATATATATGGGACTTAGATTTCCTTTCTTTCCAAATCTTGACAATTTTTTCCACGGAGACGCTTTTAACAAGACTAAATCTCCATCTTCAAATTCCATATCATTTCTTGATTGATCTGCATATTTTTGCTGACGATCTTGGGCTGTAATTAACCTTTTCTGAATAAATTCAATAACTTCTTTTATTTGTTGCACCAATTTGGGTCCAAGTATCTTGTGTTCTACTTCATCCCAATATACTGGTGATCGACATTTACGTCCATAAAGAGCTTCATAGGGTGGCATTCCAATGCTGGCGTGATAAGTGTTGTTGTAAGCAAATTCTACTAAGGGTAAATGTTCGTCCCAACTTCCTTTGAATTAAATAGCATAAACATGTAACATGTCCTCAATTGTATGAATCGTTCTTTCACTTTGGCCGTCAGTCTGAGGGTGATAAGATGTACTCATATTCAATCTGGTTCCCAAGCATTCTTGAAAACTTCTCCAAAATCTTGAATTAAATCTTGGATCTCGATCAGATACGATAGACACAGGGACTCCATGATGAACTACTATCTCTTTCATATACATGTGAACCAACTTGTCCAATGAAAACCTTTCATTAATAGGCAGGAAATGAGGTGATTTAGTAAGTCTGTCCACTATAACTCAAATGGTATGGTGGTTCGCTTTCGTCCTTGGTCATTCGACTATAAAATCCATGGCAATATGCTCCCACTTCCATTCTGGAATCTCTAATGGTTGCAATAGTCCACTTGGTCTCTGGTGCTCTGCCTTGACCCTCTGACACGTATAACATTTGCTAACACATTCCGCAATTTCTCTCTTCATATCTGGCCACCACTAATTCTCCTTTAAATCTCTATACATCTTGGTACTCCCTGGATGGATTAAATACTTTGAATTTTGAGCTTCCTGTAGAATTTCATTTTTCAACTCTGTCACTGGTGGAATCCAAATCTTGGAAAAATCTAAGAATAACTTGATCATCCTTCTGAGTGTATAACTCTTCTCCTACCAATTGATTGACGTACTGATCCATTACTTCTTCTTGACACTTCTTTATTTTCTCTAACAATTATGGCTAAAAAGTCATACTACATCTTTGCTTCCTTGGGCTTGCAAATTCTGATCTCCAATTCCAATTTCTGAAATTCCTTGTATAACTCTTCTGGTAGTGTCAACACGTTCAATCTCTCCTTTTGGATTAACTCGTCTGCTACTATATTTGTTTTACCTGGGTTATAGTTAATCATACAGTCGTAGTCCTTGATCAACTCCAACCACGTTCTCATGTTGAGTTCCTTTTGCATGAATATATACTTCAAACTCTTATGATCCGTATAAATCTCATATTTTTCTCCATATAGATAATGTCTCCAAATCTTCAAAGCAAAATACTATTGCTGCTAGTTCCAAGTCATGAGTAGGATACTTCTGCTCATGAGGTTTCAGTTGTCTATACGCATATGCAATAACTTTATCGTGCTGCATCAAAACACAACCTAATCCCTTATGAGAAGCATCATTATAGATTAAAAAATTTCCTTGATCATCTGAAAGTGATAACACAGGTGTTGTGATCAATCTCTTCTTTAATTCTTGAAAACTTTCTTCACACTTCTCGTTCCATATAAACTTCTCACTTTTCCTGGTAAGCTTTGTCAAAGGCGTCGCAATCTTCGAGAAATATTGAACAAATCTTCGATAATATCCTGCTAACCCCAAGAAACTTCTCACTTCTTGTTGATGTTTTTGGCCTTTCCCAATTCATAACAGCTTCAATCTTCATTGGGTCCACTTTGATCCCTTCATTACTTACTATATGCCCTAAGAACTGAACTTCCTGTAACCAAAACTCACACTTTGAAAATTTAGCATACAACTTTTCTTTCCTCAAAATTTCCAAAGATATCCTTAGATGCTCCGCATGGTCTTCTGTTGATTTCGAGTAAATTAAAATTATCATCTATAAACACACTGACAAACTTGTCCAAATAATCCTTGAAAATTCTGTTCATTAAGTCCATAAATGTTGTTGGGGCATTGGTTAATCCAAAAGACATCACTAAGAATTCATAATGACCGTACCTTGTTCTAAAAGCCGCCTTCGGTATATCTTTAGGATTAATCTTCAATTGGTGATATCCAGATCTCCAATCAATCTTAGAGAAATACTTGGCTCCTTTCCGCTGGTCAAATAAATCATCGATTCGAGGTAATGGATACTTATTCTTGATTGTAAGCTTATTGAGCTCCTGATAGTCGATGCATAATCTCATGCTTCCGTCCTTCTTCTTAACAAATAACACCAGTGCACCCCACGGGGATATACTGGGTCTAATCACTCCTTTTTCTAACAATTCTTGCAATTACTTTGCTAATTCCTTCATTTCAACGGGCACCATTCTGTACGGGGCCTTAGATACTGGTTCCGTTCCAGGTGCTAAGTCGATTGCAAACTCAATTTCTCTATCTGGAGGAAGTCCTGGTAACTCATATGGGAACATGTCCGGAAACTCATTGACTACTGGATTATCTTCAAGTTTTGTTGGCTTCTGATTTCTATCTATCACTTAAGTAATGAAATGCTCACATCCTTGTCGCAGTAACTTCTTAGCTTAAATCATCGTTAAGAACTTCTTTCTCTACCTCTGACCTTTAAACGTCACCACCTTCTCGTCTAGCATCTTCAAAATTACCTTCTTGTTACGACAGTCTATCTGAGCATCATGCTTAGATAGCCGGTTCATTCCTAGAATGACGTCAAATTCTCATAACTTAAATGTTATCAGATCAACACAAAACTTATTTCCAGAAATCTCAATTTCACAGTTCACACATACTTGATTAACAGATTTACGCTATTGGTTTGCTAAATCCACAGTCATTATTTCATTTAACAATTCAATTGGACAATTCAACTTATCAACAAAATCTTGAGAAATAAACGATCGAGTTACTCCCGAATCTACTAACACTTTGGCACATAAAGAATTTACAGTAAGTGTACCTGCCACAACATCAGTGTCCTAAATAGCATCCTTCACATACATGTCAAAAACTCTAGCTCTGGTAGGTTCATTAACTACTGGAGTAGATCACACGATTCTCAATGCATTACTAACTGGGGATGGTGTCTTGCAATCTCCCGCTATGTGTCCTGGATTTTCACACTTGAAACATGTAAATCCAATTGCCGGAACCTTGCCCGCTGGATTCCTGGTAGGCTGATCCTTGTTCACTAGCTCATTGGATGGCTGATTATGGCACTCCCTTGAATAGTGCACTTTTTGGTTATATCTATAACAAACCACATTCAACTTATTGCAAACTCCTCCATATTTCTTTCCGCATACTTGGCATTCTGGTAAAGTTAGCCTCTACTGACTTGGTTGATTCCCAGTGGCTGGATGTGTTGCCCAGTAAAGATACAATTATTTAAGGGGGTTGGATACAATTATATAAATGTTTCAAACAAGTATAAAAATATAACTGTTCTTTATATTTCTGATAAAAACTATTACAAACTCTCTCAAGAAATACCGATGTTCTTGAGAGCTGCAAAGTCGTACAAGGCTCGAGATGCTCACTATGTGATGACCTAAACTGTGTTTATATAATACACAGCTGCTACAAATCAGTCTAGGATATGCATTATCAAATACTAATAGAAAATGATACATATCTCTAACTGAATATACAAAGTCCTATCACTCAGAACGAACAGAGATCCATCCCTCAAAATAAGGAACAGACTCGATCTTCACAACAGACTGCTCTTCGAATACTGATGCTTCTATAGATACTGATGGGCATCAAATCCTGATGGCACATCAAATCCTGATGACATCCAGAATAGCCAGATCCTGAGCTTCTCCTGATCATAAAGAATCATCACGTAACAATCTCCACTAATTTATACTTAATATAATGAAGCATAAATTCCATTCTCAATGATGCCAAAACCAAGTTACAAAATGTACAAGGAATAAGGTTTACTTCAGTATCCTAAGATAACTGATAGTTGTTTCCAGAAATTTGTTTAACCTTTCTTGCACCTTGTCTTGAAGGACTTTGACAAGCTTTTTCTTCAACTCTTTCTTCTTTTCAGTATCTTCTCTAAGCTGATAAATGGATGATCTTAATTTAGAAATTGAACTCTTAGTTATTTCAAGATCACCAATTAACATGAAGCTTAAACTGACATCTTCATGATCAGGACTGAAAGATAACTAAGGATTGTTGAGAAAAACTTTCAGAACCGCAACTCCCTTTTCCATCTTCATTTCTTAACCAGTGTAAGTTCTGTACATAGGAACATAATCACCATTGTATTTGTCTTCTATGGTCATGACTCTTCTTTTGATACTCTCAAGTATCATAGAAGACAAGTTTCGGGTGATATTGTCCTCAACTCTAAGAAGATAGTGAATATATTTCAACTCTGTCACAGTCTTCATTAAGAGTTGTTGCATAGTAAAGCTTTTCACTTTACCATCTCTCAAGAAGTACAGAATCTCCTCTCTGACATCATTATCATTTATCTTTCTGTATACAATCTTCACAGCTTCAACTTTCCCAAGATGTGAAGGAGTAATTTTCTCACCAAGATTGTCAGTCAGAGTATCTGTGTCAAGTAAATCAAACCTCAGAGTTTCCATTCCAGAATGACCAATACCTCCTCTCATACGAGTTTTGATAAGCTTTAGTTTTTCATTATGTTCCACCCAAGAAGGTTTCTTGATGGACTTATCAATATTCTTCTGTTCTGGAGTAGGATCCCCTAGTCCTGCTGACACAAAATCAATATGCTTGAATACTTTAGGATAACTAAATAAGTAGATATCTTTCCATCTTTTATCCTTCTTGCTGAGAGGAGCATAGCTTGTAAAAAAATCATGAATCTTCCCTTTTGATTTCTGCCATAGCTCTCTCTTTGAATTTAGAATTCTTTGCACATAGTCATTACAAGTTTGATCAGCTTCCCTTCTGTCAATTCTTTCCTATGCATCAAGAATTGATTCATCCAATACTTTGATCACTTTTTCATCAGTATCAAAGTCAGCTTTCAGATTCACAACATCAGGATTTGCCTTTTCCTTAGGATTTGTGTCTGCTTCAAGAGACACATTTGCATTAGTTACATCAACTTGGGCAAAGTCAGCGGTTGACTTCTTCTTTCTGGGGACAATCGATTCTTCAGTATCCTCAGCTTCTTCTTTTACATCATTTCCTTGTACATGAACAAAACCTTCTCTGAATAAAACATTCAGGAATTGTAGAATCAATTACATAATCTCTACTTGAATTGTAAATTCTTCCTCTTCCTCTTCTTCCTCTAGCTCTTGTAGTTCTTCCACTTCTTTTTCCTCTTCCTTTGGAGGTGTTTGCTTCAGCTTCAATTTGAGCCATTAACTCCTTCTGTTACATAAGTGCTTCTTCAGTTGTTAGATCAAGAAATCCTTCAGTTATCAACCCAAGAGCACTTCTGGCATTCTTTTGCTCAAACCTCTTATCTTTGTAATATAAAACAATCTCTTCACCTGTTTCTTTGTGTCTATAAGGGAAGAATAATCCTTTAGCATCTGCTAAGTTAGAGATTGTAACATCACCAGTTTCAGGAGCATCGACATTAGTCTTCTGTTAACTTCATGAGCACCAGTAGTCTTTCCTTTTTTTAAACCAGATCTTTTAGAATGTTAAGGTTGATGAGCAACAGAAGCAATTAGAACATTAGCAAATGGATTCTTATCACCATCATCATCATCAGTATCTTTACCTTTCAATTGAATAGAGTTAGGTGTACATTTTGTGACAACTATCTTCTCCCCCTTTTTGGCATCCGAATTTGAAAGAAGAGAAAACATAGCATCCAGTTTATCAGCCATTGAAGACACTTTATCTTCCAAGGAAGAAAATCGAGTATCCATGCTTTGTTGAAATTGAACCACAACTCTAACAGCTTTCTTCACACTTATGAGTTCAGCTGAAGTAAGTGGATTAACCATAAAAGCATCAATCTTGTTTTATAAAGTGGTATGAGATGTCTTCATAGCAGCAAGTTCAGAGAGAATTCCTTTCACAGATATGGTAGAAGCCTTGAGATGCAATTGGAGATCATGGTTTTGAAGTCCATCATATGCCATGTGAACATGTTGCATACCAACAGCTGAGGAGATAGAAGTATGTGCATCTCTTCATGCAAAATCCCATTCAGCCTTTCGAAAATGCTCAGCATCAGCATTGTAATAAGAGGGATCAGCATTGAAATGTGAAGAAGAACCAATATTGGAATTCTTAGATGCATCAATAACAGTCTTCAGCTGAGCTGTGTCAGAATCATCAGAATCACTGTCTTCATTAAAATCAGAGCAAGACAGACTCTCAGAAGAATTTGCAGAGCTTGGTAAAATTGCCTTGCCTTTGAGAGGGTCCTTAGCAATAATTATTTATTTCTAATGAGATCCTGAAATAGAAAATATTGTAACACCTAAATATCTCTTTTCTTTTCAAGTGATCTCATCACTTCTCACACATATATTATTTTTAATAGTAATATAATTCTCATATAAGAAAGATTATAAGCAAGGAAAAACTTATAAAATTCTTTTCTCAAAACTACCTCTGCTTTTGCCAGTACAGGAGACTTCCACTCAAAATTGAATTTTCTCACAAAATCTTTTCACACAATCTCACAGAAAGGCACAATCACACATTTTGCAAAGACATAAGAGGTGGCTGAGAAGAGTAGTATGCTTGTCATATATATAGAGGTAACCTCAAATAAGAGACTATTTATAATCATACAAATATTGAGAACATCAGAGAAAAATAAGCAATACCTGAAGATGAATTCTCAAGTGGCAGTGATATCAGTGGAGGGACAAACACAGCATCAGGATGCTTTAACAAACTAGCTCGCAGCAATGAGTCATCAGTAGAAACTGCTCGAATTGTCAATTAGTTAACATCAGGAGTTATTATAGTGTCAGGATTTGATTTGTCATGAGAATACACTAGACCAGCATCAGTACTTTGAATTGATGGTTCTAGTGGGGCCGGAGGACTATGAGCTACTTCAGCAATGATTGGTGAAGGTTCTTGTGTACTCTCCTCAAACATTAGATCATTAATAACTGCATCCCCCTTTGACAATACATCCTGACGAGCCTTCTTTTCTTGCAGCAGTTTTTCAGAATCAACAAGGATATCACCTTGAGCAAAATTAACAATTATTTGTGTAGCCTCTTTGTCTGCATTTTCCCTTTGAGAAGATGGTTCTTGTGTGGATGGATGTTTTTCAGTGTCTAAATCCCTTTGAGACTTAGGTTCGTGTGGACTTACATCCATAGCAGAGGACTGAGTCTTTTTCTTCTTTCTGATGTACCTAACCACATCTTCAGCTTTTCTTTTCTGTATACTCTTTACATTGTACTTTAGTTCATCAGTTTCTTTGTTCACTGGAACCTTTTTGATCAAAGCACTAGCATCATTAGTTGGCTCTTTAGTTCTAGTTGTGTCAACTGAGTCATCAAGAGTTGCTACTGTTGGTTTCTTTATCTTCATTCTTGGTCTAATGGGCATCTGATCATCAGAGTTAGAATCATCTTACATGATCAGCCTTCGTTTCCGTACTGGAAAGCATTCTTCTTTCTTCTCACTCTCACTCAGTGAGTCCTGTTGAGCTCTTTGTTTAGATTGAATAGATTTCTTAACCAACCTTTTCTTTATTACAACTGATGTCTTTTGGGAGACATCAGAGGAGGTTAATTTAGGAGCTGGATTAGAGTTTTGTTTGGTGGAAGAAATGTTTGGGTTAGAAATAAGATGGGTAGTGTCTTGTTCCACAACATCAGGAATTGTAACAGAGGTGTCATCATCAGGATTTGCAAGCACTTATGAAAGAGTATGTCTATTTCTCAATAGAAATTGCCTGACCTCTTGAGGCAGGAAGTGTAATAACCCCAAAATTTTCAACTTTTTGTAACCCTTATGAATAGTGTTTTAGCTGAATGAGAAAACTTTTCGCGCCACACTATGTAGGGATTCTGTTATGGATATTCTGGGATATTATTAGTACTCTATGAAGTATATAAGTGTATGTAAAGATCGTCAGAATCCAATTCCGAACACTTTGGTTTTTCCCGGAAATCCACAAGGTACGGAGAGAATTGAGTATAAGGTAACAGGATAAAAAGGATTTAAATTAAAGGATTATAATAGAGGATCATAAAAAGGAATATAATGTATTGAGAAAGGTTAAGGGAACCTAAGTAATAAGATCCCGGGTATGATCCTTCAAACGATAAACGAGAACGAAAGTTAAGCGAACCGCATAACAGATCAGCGGTCATTAGGCAAACGATTAGGAAGTTAATCAAAAGGGATTAGTAGGAATGATGTCATCCCACCAATAAAAAGAAGACAAGGAAGGAAGGATGACATCATGTGGATGAGGTAAGCATGACATGGAAGAAGGGAGGTGTGGTTGATTAAGGACCACACAAATTCAAGGGCAAGGTGGTAATTTGCTAAATCAAATACAAAACCAAGTCAACCAACTAGCAAATCATTTCATCAAAAAATCAAAAATCAACCAAGGCCTTGTTCTTCATCTTTTAGCTCTCGGCTTTTTGCATTTTTCAAGGCTTAGAATTTCCAAAATCAAGATCAAAGCATCCTTAATTGGTAAGAAAATTCCCTAACCATCCTTATGCTTAGTAATGGCTATATCATGAGTTTGAGCCATTAATTCTTTCTCTAGCTTCTTCATTTAAACAATGAAGAAGACAATGAATAGTGTTTTCAAGTTTTTTTAACTTGAACTTTTCTTGTTTTCTTGAAGATCCAAGCTTACCTAAGGCTTCTCCAAGCTTCTTAAGGCTTCCTAGCTCAACCCACCACTTCAAGGAAGGTATACCATTTTCAAACCCTAGGTTCTTATATGTTATAAGGTGATTTTGATGAGTAGGATGTTATGGTATCTTGTTGATATGATTAGAGTTTGAGGTTTGGTATGGTAGTGAAATGAGATGGTGATTTTGTGGTTTTGATTTAAAGAAACTTAAGTATGATTAAAGTAAAGTTTAAGCATATGTATGATTGATTAAAATTGAATTGGTTGGGATTGTTATGATGTGATAAGGATGGGTGTTTGTTGTGTGTTGGATTTGAGGATGGTTTGTGTTGATTGTGGATAGTTTAAAAATGGGAAATCGCGTAAACATAGCCGTCGTAATGTCCGATTTTCTTTGGACTGTTTTTGTGCATAGCATTAGGACCCGAGAACCCCCTACTAAATTGTGACCACTGCCATGTTTAGATAGCTCATGTTACGAGCTTCGTTTTGATATGTAGTTCGTCCGATTCCGATTTACGGTTTAGGAGAAACGACCGTTTCAAGTAACGGCATTTCGCGAACGAAACTTTTTCCCTCACCTCACTTTGAAACATAGGTTAAAGACCAAAAAGGGTTAATTAATGTATGAAACATTTATGGTAAGTGTGTTAGGCAGTTGGTAAGTCATTCGCGAAGGAATCGCTTTAAAACTCGTAAAGGTTAAATTATTAAAAATGGTGGAGCCGAGGGTACCCGAGTGACTTAAGCGAATCGGTGAGCGCAAAACTAGCATTAGAGTCTAAGTTAGTTAAAGCATAGATTTACAAGTGATTTTGGTTTAATTCCAACTTACTTGTTGTTTATAGGTTATCAGACTCGTCCCGAGCCTTTCTCACCCCCAAGTCGCTCAGGCAAGTTTTCTACCCGATATACTGTTGTTGTGATGTAAATATATGTATATGCATTATCTTGTGATAGTGCATGATTGTTATTAGCAAATTTTGCGATATATTGGAGCATGCTGATATGGTATATATGCATGCCTGTTTCATATTCTTGAAATATATATCTGTTGGTTCAGTTGATAATACCTATGCTAGAGGATAGCGGTAACTTGCATATACCCTTAGTATAGGGACCCAAAAGGTGAAAATATTTTCTAAAACCGGGAGTCGAGGATCCCGAGTAGATTTCATATATATATGGATATGGATATATATATATATATATATTCATTTATATATATATATGGATATAGTTTTTAAAACTATGGATCGAATAAGGTTTATTCGATACCTTTATTCTATTATTTGAATATTATTTGAATATTCATTCGAGGGCTTATGACTCAGTTTATTTTATTATTTGAATATTATTTGAATATTCATTCGAGGGCTTATGACTCCTTTTATATTATTTATTGAATATTATTTGAATATTCATTCGAGGGTTTATGACTCAGTTTATATTATTTATTGAATATTAATTGAATATTCATTTGAGGATCTATGACTCCGATTATTTGCTGAAATATATTCTTTATTTTATTAAAGAATAAGATGTCAATAATCAAACTTATTTTCGATTATTCAAATAAAGATAATACTTTCATATAAGTATAGCTTTGGTTAATTAATACTCGTTTCAAGTATAAATTTTAATACTTCTACTTCAATTATTTTTATAAAGATTATTCTTTATGGGAATATTATTTAATTAATAATATTCAGATATTTTCTAATATTCTGGGGACTGATTTACTTCATTAAATCAGCCTTACTCCAAACACTCTTTAAAGTGTTTTCGAGTCTTCAAAATGATTTTTAAAAGTCAGAGCGGATCCCAAAACTCATTTTTATATTTAAGATCTTCCTTTTTAAAGGGGATTTAAATACTCGCTCAAAACCTGGGGAATCCGGCTCTGTGGTGTATTTTATATTCGCAACGAGGTTGCAGATTTGGTAAATGAATTGATTACTTGCCCAATGTTCGGGAAGTAAGCCCATCTAATTGAGTCGGCATAAGCGACAGGCCGGGGTACGGTCTAATATTGTGTAAGTGGCTGGGTGGCAGTCCATCAACGCGTGAGGGGCCGGGGTACGGTCGAGCGCGAGGTCTTAATTATGACCAGGGTGATGACCGGTGAGGAATTCATCCATCTACAGTAGAAAAGGTTACTTATTGGTATCTGTGCCTGATCAGCAAGATATCGGGTTTATGCCAAATGTTTTCTTTTCCTTTCCAAAAATTCATTGGATGTTTCGAACTCTGTTCATACTTCACATAACAGAGGTTCCAGGAAATGTTTTCGGGATATATATATATGTGGATATATATATATATATATCGGGACTAAATAAAGTATCTCATAACTTTTTATTCAATAATATTTCAAAGATTGAATCTATTCAAGTCTTAACTTGTGGTCTCATCTATGGGATGTTTTTCTTAAAACTTATAATACTTTGAAAAGTGGTAGTTCAAGTAACTTTATATGATATAAGTGTGGTGAAGTACTGGTAGCTTCATTCCTTGTTTTTACTTATATCTAGCAAGTAATTATCTTGCATATGATAGAGATGCTATTAAGTATCCTTTTAGATACTTATATTATTGATATCACTGTATATATTATCTTGCGAGCTGTAAGGCTCACTCTTGCTTTATTTCTTCATCAAAACAACAGTTAGGAGAGATGGCCAGACTCCAGCAGACCCAGCGCAAGCGCGTGGGAAGCGTCCCGCGTCTTCCCGCTGATATTGTAGCTGCTATAGCTGCAGAGGTAGATCCATTGTAGTTTAGACCATCTACTTTTGAGAATCAAATTATGTATAATTATAACTTGTGGCAGATAATGGCAATTAACTGTAAATTTATCAAGTAATCATTTTGGGTTGTAATAATTTTAAATTGTGGATTCAAAGACTTGTACTTATTTCAATTTCATCTCTGAGACTATAACGAGTTGTGGTGTGTGTTAGTGTGGGGTCACAGCATGAGGGTATTTATTATTAATTAAGTAAAGTGATATTGTGGAAAGAAAGACCGTGACAACCCGGATTCCCGACCCCGAATCTGGGGGTGTTACAGAAATGGTATCAGAGCTAAGCGTTATAAATCTCAGAGATGATGCGACGATAAAATAATAAACTCACAAAGATAATAAGAACTCTTGCCAAGTTCATGGTCGGACTACTTAAAGTAGTACTGACAGCTAAAACCCTTACGGGAACCCTTATAAGTATCATGATAGTAACTTAGCTCGTTTAATGTGTAGGCGCCTGAGATGGAGGACCCTGAGATGTACGAGCATGAGCATGATGAGGCATTGTTAGATGTTGAGGATCAGGAGGAGCCTGAGATGGAGGAGGATGAGGAGGACCCCTCAGAGGAGTCAGAGACAGAGGTTATTGCTATTCCAGATGAGGAGGACCCGGATGAGGTCCCAGTAGCTGAGGAGTGTGTTGGACCTATGGTAGTGTATGATGGTATCCCTTTACCCACACTTCCGGTGGTCAGAGCCCCTACCCCTCCACCACTATCTTGGATTCCTGATGATGACAGCTCAGAGACCCATACTTCCGAGCCTAGGCAGACCGAGGAGGCACCCTCAGCGGCTCCGGATTCACCACCCCTTGACCCTGCCCAGAGGCAGTCTTCGTTAGCTCATGGATATGTTCAGGATGTTTTGAGGACCCGAGTGGCTGTTGCCGAGGCCCGACTGGATGAGGCCAGGAGGGAGTTGGATGCAGAGAGAGCGGGTAGGCGTACCCGAGCTTATGAGACCAGGGCTTCTATACCCCGATCCTTGAGGAGGGAGCTTACGGGGATAGAGCTCACGTCCCGAGCGAGACTCAGATCTCTCCAGGGGGACAGGCATGGTAGGATCTCCAGGCGGCAGGCCGACTATATCTTCCGTCGTGCGATGGAAAGGGTTTGGGAGCTGACCCGTTCCGGTGTGTGATTCAGGATTGATGATGGAATAGTCTAGTTGTCTAGTTAGCCGAGGCCTTAGTAAGAGCCAATTTTCCGGGATAGTTGACTTGTATATAGCATCCCTTTTTCTGACTAGACAGATAGACTCTTGTGTATCACTTTTGGGACAGATGACTGTAGCACTGTTGTACTTTTGACCAGATTAAACTATGTATTCTCGCATTATGTATATATTTGTTTCCTTTCGGTTCAGTTCCTTAGTGACGTGATCACTGTTTTATTATTATTATTACTGCACTTCGTATTAGAACTTTCTTAAAATAATAGAACTGCGTTATACGTTCTCCCCATTGTAAGAGCGGTGCAAGGCACAATGTTGTATATGATTGTGACCTAACGTTGAATTTTCTCAATAATTGTTTTTATTATTATCAGAATCATGCCGCCAAGAAAGATTGGAACTAGGGCGAACCCTGGGTCTAAGGACCAGGGAAGCCATAATCAGGACAATAGAAACCAAGAACACAGTGAAGAGGAAGATGAGGATTATGTGGAACAGGATGACTCCCTGTATGAAGAGGAAGAGGAAACATATGATGTTGAGGGATTTGAGATAGAGGCTGAAGAAGGAGAAACCGAGGTTGAGCAACCAGTACCAAACCCAGGCATGGATCCCATGGATCAGTTTATGCAACTCCTAAGACAGAATTTGGAACGTCAACCCAACCCACCCCCTCAAGGAAATAACAATGCAGTGGCAAACTCTTTCAGGGCTTTTAAGTCCCTTAAGCCCCCTGAGTTCCACGGATCAGCCGACCCAGTTGAGGCAAGGGCATGGTTAAAGGAAATGGATAAATCTTTTGAGATTTTGAGTATCGATGAGGCACAGAAAACTGTATTTGCTACCTACCTTCTGAAAGGAGAAGCTAACTACTGGTGGGAGGCCAAGAAAAACATGGAGACAGATGCTATAATAACCTGGGAGAGATTTAGTCAGTTGTTTCTAGGGAAGTATTTCCCGAGGTTTATGGAAAACCAGATGGAGCTCAAGTTCTTAGAGCTAAAGCAGAATAACTTGTCTGTAGCAGAGTACGAAGCGAAATTTACTGAGTTATCAAGGTTTGTGCCGGAGTTTGTGAGCACCGAGGAAAAGAAAGCTAGGAGGTTTCAGCAGGGACTGAAACCATGGATTCAGAATAGGGTGGCAATCCTTGAGCTTACGGACTATGCCACTCTGGTGCAAAAGGCAACAATTGTAGAAGTTGGAAGTGAACAGATACAGAAGGAAAGAGAGGAGAAAGGAATAAAGAGGAAAAGTATGAGCATGGGTGGAGGTTCCGCAGGAAGGAGCTTCCCAACTAGATTTAATCGAGGAGCAGTGTCCCTACCAGGAAGGAACACTGGGTTTAAGCGGCCAATGAGTGTGAATGTGAGCCAGGGCGGCCAGAAGTCAAGAATGTCCTATTCCAACCAATCTCGACCCCCATTGCCAGCCTGTAACATATGTGGAAGGAATCACACTGGGGAGTGTAGAGGAAGGCCAGTAACCTGTTTTAAGTGCGGTCGGGAGGGCCACTATGCAAATAAGTGCCCATCATCAACCCCTGCCGTCGTTCCAACCACCAATTGTCATCAGTGTGGACGCCCAGGTCATTGGAAGAAGGATTGCCCAATGAGCAAACCAGCAGCTTCGGGAGCAAGCAGGGCTGCTTCTAATAAGCCACCTACTGCGAGGACTTTCAACATGACAGTCCAGGATGCTATGAAAGATTCAGATGTGATAGCAGGTACCCTTTCTCTAAATTCAGTCAGTGCAATTGTTTTATTTGATTCGGGAGCAACTAAATCTTTTATATCTAAGGACTTTGCTCGTAAGTTAAGACTTAAGGCTAAACCTTTGATAGAACCCTTACAAGTGGAAATAGCCAATCATGAAATTATTCCTGTTAACCAGATTCACCCCGCCTGCGAGATAGGCATAGGGGAGCAATCTTTCAGTGTTGATCTGATTCCTTTTAAATTAGGGGAGTTTGATGTGATTTTGGGAATGGACTGGCTATCTAGCAACAATGCTCAGATAGACTGTAAAGGGAAGAAAGTTAAGTTAAATATCCCCGGGAAGAAAGAAGTTATATTTAGAGGAAAGAGGCAGACGCAGAAATTTTTGACTATGGCTCAGGCCAAAAGGATGCTACGAAAAGGAAGTGAGGCCTACCTAGCCTATGTGGTGGACACACAGAAGGAGGTGCCCAACTTACAAGATATTCCAGTAGTCAATGAATTTGAAGATGTATTCCCCCAAGACCTTCCGGGATTACCACCCGATAGAGTGATTGAGTTCGCTATTGAGTTGGCCCCAGGGACGGCGCCAGTTTCAAAAGCACCTTACCGGTTAGCCCCGTTAGAAATGAAAGAATTAGCTATCCAATTGCAGGAACTCTTGGATAAGGGTATGATAAGACCCAGTGTGTCTCCGTGGGGAGCACCAGTTTTATTTGTTAAGAAGAAAGATGGGAGCATGAGGTTGTGCATAGACTATCGAGAGTTGAACAAGCTAACCATAAAGAACAGGTACCCATTACCTAGAATAGACGATCTGTTCGACCAGCTAAAGGATGCTGTTTATTTTTCCAAGATTGACCTGAGAACTGGATATCACCAACTAAAGATTAAACCCGAAGATATTTCCAAGACAGCGTTCCGTACCAGGTATGGGCATTATGAGTTCTTGGTAATGTCCTTTGGATTAACCAATGCCCCAGCAGCTTTCATGGATTTAATGAATAGAGTATTTAAGAAGTACTTGGACAAGTGTGTGATAGTTTTTATCGATGATATTTTGATCTATTCAAGGACTGAGGCAGAACATGCAGAGCATTTGAGGATAGCTCTAGGAATACTCAGAGAGGAGCAGTTATATGCCAAATTCTCGAAATGTGAATTCTGGCGGAAGGAAGTACAGTTTTTAGGACATGTGATCAATAAAGAAGGAGTATTGGTCGACCCCTCCAAGATAGAGGCGGTCTCAAATTGGGAAAGGCCAACCACACCCACAGAGGTAAGAAGTTTCATAGGATTGGCCGGCTACTATCGTAGATTTGTACAGGACTTTGCGAAGATCGCAGCCCCTTTGACACGACTTACTCGTAAGACAGAGAAGTTTGAATGGACGGAGAAATGCGAGAACAGTTTTCAGGAATTAAAGAAAAGGTTGATAACGGCTCCGGTATTGGCATTGCCGGATGGAAAAGGAGATTTTGTGATATATAGTGACGCGTCGCACAAAGGATTAGGATGTGTGCTTATGCAGCACGGAAAAGTTATTGCGTATGCGTCAAGACAATTGAAGGAATACGAGGTTAGATATCCTACTCATGACCTTGAGCTCGCAGCAATAGTATTTGCTTTAAAAATTTGGAGGCACTACTTGTATGGAGAGAAGTGCGAGATTTTCACAGACCATAAGAGCCTCAAGTACATATTTACGCAGAAAGAGCTCAACATGCGCCAGAGGAGATGGTTAGAATTAATCAAGGACTACGATTGTGAGATTCTCTATCATCCAGGGAAAGCCAATGTGGTGGCTGATGCCCTTAGTAGAAAGGAAAGACTCAGAATGTTAACGACTTCGGAAGAATTGATAAGGGATTTTGAGAGAATGGAAATAGAGGTAAAGGTAACCGGAACCGGAACTGAAAAGCTTTTCGAGATCTCAATGCAGCCAGAATTATTGGAAAAGATCAGATTGTGCCAGGAGAAAACAATGAATGAAGACAGAGAGTCAATGACTGGAGAAGAGATCCATACTGAGAAAGATGATAAAGGGATAATGAGGTACTCCTACCGAATTTGGGTTCCGAATGTTCAAGAACTTAAAGATGAGATTTTGGATGAAAGCCATAGTTCAAGGTATTCCATTCACCCAGGAAGTACCAAGATGTATAGGGATTTGAAGGAATATTACTGGTGGCCCAACATGAAGAGGGACGTAGCAGAATGGGTAAACAAGTGTTTGACTTGCCAAAGAGTAAAGGCAGAGCACCAGAGACCCAGTGGACTTTTGCGACCCCTGGAGATTCCCGAATGGAAATGGGAACAGATAGCGATGGATTTTGTTGTAGGCTTGCCAAGGACGAAAGCCAATCACGACGCCATTTGGGTAATTATAGACCGACTGACAAAGTCAGCTCATTTCATTCCTATCAATGAGAGATACACAGTCGATAGACTGGTGGACATTTACCTTAAGGAAATAGTGACGCGACATGGAGTCCCAGCGTCCATTGTTTCAGACCGAGACCCTAGGTTTAACTCCAGATTTTGGAGGAGCTTTCAGGAATGTGCGGGGACCAAGTTAAATATGAGTACCGCGTATCATCCCCAGACAGATGGGCAGAGTGAAAGGACCATCCAGACACTAGAGGATATGTTGAGAGTCTGTGCAATAGACCTTAAAGGAAGTTGGGATGATCACTTGCCGTTGATCGAGTTTTCTTATAACAATAGCTTTCATGCTAGCATCGGAATGCCGCCTTATGAGGCCCTGTACGGAAGAAGGTGTCGATCTCCCTTATACTGGGATGAAGTAGGAGAGCGGAAGATGCTCGGACCCGAAGTGGTCCAAAGGACCAAAGATATAGTGGATCTTATCAGAGGGCGACTTGTAGCAGCCCAAGACAGACAAAAGAAATATGCAGACCTAGCCCGAAAGGACAAGGAATATGAAGTAGGGGACTTAGTACTGTTGAAAGTATCCCCTTGGAAGGGATTAATGAGGTTCGGAAAGAAGGGAAAACTAAGCCCAAGATACATTGGACCCTTTGAGATATTAAGACGGATTGGGAAGTTAGCTTACGAGCTAGCCCTACCCCCTAATTTGCAACAAGTTCATAATGTGTTCCATGTGTCAATGCTAAGGAGGTATCATCGGGATGCCAGGCACATAGTGGAGTACGAGCAGGTGGATATGCAGCCAGATCTAACTTACGTGGAGGAGCCAGTAAGGATTATAGATAAGAAGGAGCAGGTGCTTCGGAACAAGGTGATCAAGCTAGTCAGAGTACTATGGCAGAATCATAATGTGGAAGAATCGACTTGGGAACTAGAGAGCGCAATGCTAGAAAAGTACCCCCATTTGTTTTCTGTTTGATTCCGGGACGGAATCCTTTTAAGGAGGGGAGACTGTAATAACCCCAAAATTTTCAACTTTTTGTAACCCTTATGAATAGTGTTTTAGCTGAATGAGAAAACTTTTCGCGCCACACTATGTAGGGATTCTGTTATGGATATTCTGGGATATTATTAGTACTCTATGAAGTATATAAGTGTATGTAAAGATCGTCAGAATCCAATTCCGAACACTTTGGTTTTTCCCGGAAATCCACAAGGTACGGAGAGAATTGAGTATAAGGTAACAGGATAAAAAGGATTTAAATTAAAGGATTATAATAGAGGATCATAAAAAGGAATATAATGTATTGAGAAAGGTTAAGGGAACCTAAGTAATAAGATCCCGGGTATGATCCTTCAAACGATAAACGAGAACGAAAGTTAAGCGAACCGCATAACAGATCAGCGGTCATTAGGCAAACGATTAGGAAGTTAATCAAAAGGGATTAGTAGGAATGATGTCATCCCACCAATAAAAAGAAGACAAGGAAGGAAGGATGACATCATGTGGATGAGGTAAGCATGACATGGAAGAAGGGAGGTGTGGTTGATTAAGGACCACACAAATTCAAGGGCAAGGTGGTAATTTGCTAAATCAAATACAAAACCAAGTCAACCAACTAGCAAATCATTTCATCAAAAAATCAAAAATCAACCAAGGCCTTGTTCTTCATCTTTTAGCTCTCGGCTTTTTGCATTTTTCAAGGCTTAGAATTTCCAAAATCAAGATCAAAGCATCCTTAATTGGTAAGAAAATTCCCTAACCATCCTTATGCTTAGTAATGGCTATATCATGAGTTTGAGCCATTAATTCTTTCTCTAGCTTCTTCATTTAAACAATGAAGAAGACAATGAATAGTGTTTTCAAGTTTTTTTAACTTGAACTTTTCTTGTTTTCTTGAAGATCCAAGCTTACCTAAGGCTTCTCCAAGCTTCTTAAGGCTTCCTAGCTCAACCCACCACTTCAAGGAAGGTATACCATTTTCAAACCCTAGGTTCTTATATGTTATAAGGTGATTTTGATGAGTAGGATGTTATGGTATCTTGTTGATATGATTAGAGTTTGAGGTTTGGTATGGTAGTGAAATGAGATGGTGATTTTGTGGTTTTGATTTAAAGAAACTTAAGTATGATTAAAGTAAAGTTTAAGCATATGTATGATTGATTAAAATTGAATTGGTTGGGATTGTTATGATGTGATAAGGATGGGTGTTTGTTGTGTGTTGGATTTGAGGATGGTTTGTGTTGATTGTGGATAGTTTAAAAATGGGAAATCGCGTAAACATAGCCGTCGTAATGTCCGATTTTCTTTGGACTGTTTTTGTGCATAGCATTAGGACCCGAGAACCCCCTACTAAATTGTGACCACTGCCATGTTTAGATAGCTCATGTTACGAGCTTCGTTTTGATATGTAGTTCGTCCGATTCCGATTTACGGTTTAGGAGAAACGACCGTTTCAAGTAACGGCATTTCGCGAACGAAACTTTTTCCCTCACCTCACTTTGAAACATAGGTTAAAGACCAAAAAGGGTTAATTAATGTATGAAACATTTATGGTAAGTGTGTTAGGCAGTTGGTAAGTCATTCGCGAAGGAATCGCTTTAAAACTCGTAAAGGTTAAATTATTAAAAATGGTGGAGCCGAGGGTACCCGAGTGACTTAAGCGAATCGGTGAGCGCAAAACTAGCATTAGAGTCTAAGTTAGTTAAAGCATAGATTTACAAGTGATTTTGGTTTAATTCCAACTTACTTGTTGTTTATAGGTTATCAGACTCGTCCCGAGCCTTTCTCACCCCCAAGTCGCTCAGGCAAGTTTTCTACCCGATATACTGTTGTTGTGATGTAAATATATGTATATGCATTATCTTGTGATAGTGCATGATTGTTATTAGCAAATTTTGCGATATATTGGAGCATGCTGATATGGTATATATGCATGCCTGTTTCATATTCTTGAAATATATATCTGTTGGTTCAGTTGATAATACCTATGCTAGAGGATAGCGGTAACTTGCATATACCCTTAGTATAGGGACCCAAAAGGTGAAAATATTTTCTAAAACCGGGAGTCGAGGATCCCGAGTAGATTTCATATATATATGGATATGGATATATATATATATATATTCATTTATATATATATATGGATATAGTTTTTAAAACTATGGATCGAATAAGGTTTATTCGATACCTTTATTCTATTATTTGAATATTATTTGAATATTCATTCGAGGGCTTATGACTCAGTTTATTTTATTATTTGAATATTATTTGAATATTCATTCGAGGGCTTATGACTCCTTTTATATTATTTATTGAATATTATTTGAATATTCATTCGAGGGTTTATGACTCAGTTTATATTATTTATTGAATATTAATTGAATATTCATTTGAGGATCTATGACTCCGATTATTTGCTGAAATATATTCTTTATTTTATTAAAGAATAAGATGTCAATAATCAAACTTATTTTCGATTATTCAAATAAAGATAATACTTTCATATAAGTATAGCTTTGGTTAATTAATACTCGTTTCAAGTATAAATTTTAATACTTCTACTTCAATTATTTTTATAAAGATTATTCTTTATGGGAATATTATTTAATTAATAATATTCAGATATTTTCTAATATTCTGGGGACTGATTTACTTCATTAAATCAGCCTTACTCCAAACACTCTTTAAAGTGTTTTCGAGTCTTCAAAATGATTTTTAAAAGTCAGAGCGGATCCCAAAACTCATTTTTATATTTAAGATCTTCCTTTTTAAAGGGGATTTAAATACTCGCTCAAAACCTGGGGAATCCGGCTCTGTGGTGTATTTTATATTCGCAACGAGGTTGCAGATTTGGTAAATGAATTGATTACTTGCCCAATGTTCGGGAAGTAAGCCCATCTAATTGAGTCGGCATAAGCGACAGGCCGGGGTACGGTCTAATATTGTGTAAGTGGCTGGGTGGCAGTCCATCAACGCGTGAGGGGCCGGGGTACGGTCGAGCGCGAGGTCTTAATTATGACCAGGGTGATGACCGGTGAGGAATTCATCCATCTACAGTAGAAAAGGTTACTTATTGGTATCTGTGCCTGATCAGCAAGATATCGGGTTTATGCCAAATGTTTTCTTTTCCTTTCCAAAAATTCATTGGATGTTTCGAACTCTGTTCATACTTCACATAACAGAGGTTCCAGGAAATGTTTTCGGGATATATATATATGTGGATATATATATATATATATCGGGACTAAATAAAGTATCTCATAACTTTTTATTCAATAATATTTCAAAGATTGAATCTATTCAAGTCTTAACTTGTGGTCTCATCTATGGGATGTTTTTCTTAAAACTTATAATACTTTGAAAAGTGGTAGTTCAAGTAACTTTATATGATATAAGTGTGGTGAAGTACTGGTAGCTTCATTCCTTGTTTTTACTTATATCTAGCAAGTAATTATCTTGCATATGATAGAGATGCTATTAAGTATCCTTTTAGATACTTATATTATTGATATCACTGTATATATTATCTTGCGAGCTGTAAGGCTCACTCTTGCTTTATTTCTTCATCACACAACAACAGTTAGGAGAGATGGCCAGACTCCAGCAGACCCAGCGCAAGCGCGTGGGAAGCGTCCCGCGTCTTCCCGCTGATATTGTAGCTGCTATAGCTGCAGAGGTAGATCCATTGTAGTTTAGACCATCTACTTTTGAGAATCAAATTATGTATAATTATAACTTGTGGCAGATAATGGCAATTAACTGTAAATTTATCAAGTAATCATTTTGGGTTGTAATAATTTTAAATTGTGGATTCAAAGACTTGTACTTATTTCAATTTCATCTCTGAGACTATAACGAGTTGTGGTGTGTGTTAGTGTGGGGTCACAGCATGAGGGTATTTATTATTAATTAAGTAAAGTGATATTGTGGAAAGAAAGACCGTGACAACCCGGATTCCCGACCCCGAATCTGGGGGTGTTACAGGAAGGGAAGTCCTGAAAACTTATTCTTTTCATCTCTTTTGATATGATCTGTAATAGCCTTCTTAGAAATTTGAAACACAGGAAGCAATTCATCATTATCAAATTCAACATTAGGGCATAGATAATTAAAAATCAGTTGAAGAAATGTAGTATACCATATGACACCTGATGCAAATGTTCTTCTAGCAATTATGAATTGAAGAATTATGTTATCATAGTCAAAATTACCAGAATGGAGAAGAGAATACCCAATTTTCAGAGAAGTGAAGGGAAGAGCATCAAAATTTGTTGTCTTATTCAAAAAACATCTGCTGATGCAATCAAAGAAGAAATTCCATTCTCTCTTTAACTTTGTTCTTGTCAATTTCCCAATTTTTATGATGTCACCTTTGTAGTTCAGAATTCTGAGCATATCAAACAACTGCTCAGTTGTGTAATTGTCAGGAGCACCATCACATGCAGACAATCTTAATGCTTAGACAAGAACATCAGCATCAACCTCATACCTGTGTCCCTTATATTCAAAAGAGAAACCAGTATTTATTTTATTAACTAGAGCTGTATCCCATACCTGCATTACAGCCCTGTAAGATACCTTAGTAGGATTTGTGAGAGTTGTTAGGTCACACAACACTGTAGAAGTGGGTTGAATACAGTTTTTATACAATCAACTCGATATAACACAAGTATATAACAAAGATCAAGTATATTGAATAAACTCTTTTACAATAAGAATTGTTTTTCTCTCTCAGTGATGAACAAATATTACTAAGAGATGCTAGGTTACAATGTATAATATTCTCGATAATGATAATACATATAGTGTAAATCCTAAGTCTGTGTTTATATAGTATACAGTTACAAGATAACTTCTAATTGATATGGAATATAATTTTGTCTCCTAAAATATATCAATCAGATATCTTCTACAAGTCTTCCAGTTTTCTAACTCTTTCCATGAATATCTTCTTTTGTTTTAGTCTCAATCTTCTCCTGTAAATCAGCTTCCTTCCTTATTTATAAGTCTTCCCGCACTTAAGTTCTGATATGATATTAAGTTCTAACTTCCAGTAAGCCCTGATTTCAGTAAGTCCTGATATGTCCTGTTTGTTAAGATCTGAAAACTAAACATGAATCATATTAGACATGACATCTCAAATATATCTAACAATCCCCCCCAACTTGTAAATTATGCAAAATATACAAGTTAATAGATTTGATGATGTCAAAAACATTTAAGTACAAATGCAAAAAGAGTTTAACTAGATAACTAACTACAACTTACAGTCCTTGTAGCTTATACCAATCTCACTGAGTCAATCTGAATCTATAATGATTCTTGACAAAGCTTGATATCAGTTTTTCTTCTTTACTCCTCAGGACTTGAGACATTGTAGCTTTAACTTGCTTCATCTCTTCATCTTGGATCCCAATCTGATAGATTGCAGTCCTTAAAGCAGAGACATGGTTTCTTTCTAAACCATCATTCAGTCTTATTACCCTAAGATGAGAAGAATCTTCATTGTAGCAGAGACATTTCTCATTCAGTAACACTTCAAGCTTAGCAGAATCCTTCTTCATTGGAGTTTCACTTCCATCATCTTCAACAATATTAGGAATGAATTCTATAACCCTTGAACCAGAAATTCTTGCTTTATCTCTGATGGTCTTCAAAATGAAATTTGACCATCTCCTGGTAATATCAGACTTTACCTCTAAAAGGTAATGAAAGAATTGAAGTTCTTTCAGTGATTTGTTTAGCACATCTGATTCTGACATCTGATATGTCCTTCAATCTTCAAGAAATAGAATCAGATTTTCCTTGACATTGTGCTTGTCATGAGTATCCAGTACCACTTGAACAGAGATAACCTTATCAAGGTGTTTCTGTGTAACATCTTCAAGAGGTCTGTCAGTTAAAAGAAATGGATCTCTAGTAGCAACTTCAACTTCTGTTTTGATCTTAGCTTCATCAGAACCTAGTCCAGACCTGTCTCTTGGTTCTCTAGCATTTAACCCAATAGTCATGAAAGTAGACAACAATTGGCTTTTCTTTGGATCTGATGGTTTGACATTTTTCCACAGAAGTTTCTTTTTATCAGCTAATTCCATTTTGTCTAAATCAACTTGAGCACTGTCAGAGGTTGTCTTTGATTCTTCAGAAATCTTCCTTCTTTTCAAGGTTTGAACATCTTCATCTTCAGCAAGAGTATCATCAGTAACTTGAACCATTTTGCACACTGGTTTTATCATAATTTGAGGAATTTTCATCTCCAGTGGCTTGATTGTTTCATCAACTTTTCCCTTCCCTTTGTCTTTGGGATCAATCTCAATCTGTGATCTTGTTTTGGGCTTTGATGCCTCAGTATGTGTCTTCTCCTTGATCACAATGCCTTTTACCTTAGGCCTTGGAGGTTTCTTTGCAACAGAAGCTTTTGGCTTTAGATTTTTTTTCAGCTTTAAATCTAGCTTCTTCCTCCTTGAGATTTTCTAAGTCCATTCCTGGATTATGCTTCAAAAATAATTATCTAGCAATTTCCTTATCAAGTGTCTGAATCTTGGGATCTTTATAGTAGACTGTAGTCTACTTCCCCTTGAGCTTCAGAGTTTGCATAAACTTTTGAGAATCTTGACTTCCACCTTGTATCAGAACATCAGGCTTTGTCATCAGACTTTGCTCATCAGAACTTGATATCAGATTTTGAGTTTCAGTACTTGCTATCAGATTTTGAGTTTGAGCAGCTGCAGAACTTGTCTTCTTTTGAATAGAAGATTTGCTTGCATCAGTAATTAGTTTCCTTGAAGAAACCTTGCTGCTCTGCCCTTTACTTTGAAATTGATCTCTACTCTTGCTAGGGTTTCCCTGGTCATCAGCTTCATCATCTTTCTTCTTCAGTATTTGATCATTGGAGCATTTGGACTTAACTATCTTCTCCCCCTTTTTGGCATCATCTGATAGTAGGAGTGAGAGAAGAAGTTCCACTGAAGATTGAATATCATTCAATTGAGCCTGTTGAGAAGCTTGATTAGCTAGGACCTCAGAGATTTGGGCCTGTTGCTTCTCCTGAGCTTTCTCAATTGCTTCTACTTTCTCAAGTGTAGGTCTGATTATCCTTGTCTTGTCAAGCTTGATCTGCATATCTAGCTTATTAATTGATTTTTGTAATGTATCAGTCTTTACTTGAGTTTTTGAGTGTAGACCTTGAAGGTTCTTAGTAGATAGAGCAGTGATCTTGAGCTGGTCTTGATATCAGAATTCATGATCAGCTCATCAGTTTTAGCAATGTGCTCTGTCAGAACTTTAGAGCTTGGAATGAAATCAGAATCATTTCACTTCTTGGTCCACTCTACTCCTCTATGAGTATCTTCCCAAGGAATAGGTGCTGCTTGCTCAACAAATTTCTCAATTAGTGCCTCCTTTCCCAGAATAGGAGCAGAAGTATCAACAGAAACATTGTTTGCTGAACTTGAAGAAGACTAATTATCCTCTGATAACACAACAGTGTGTGAGGCTATAGGAGTTTCTGATTCAACTTCATCTAAATTCTGATCTTCAGGTTCTTGATCCAGAATTGGTGTAGATGGTATCTCAGCATTAGCATTTAAGATTGGAGAATGAGTTGGAGATGTCTGAGCTGCCTTAGGAGCTTCCAGATAAAGAATAGTAGGAATGTGCAGCCTATTGATGTCAATTTCAGGACTTAAGCCTGAATCTTCAACTGTAACAATTTCATGAAGAGGAGAGACATGAGGTGTAACCACTATATCCTGAACATTGTCTTTTGGTTCTGGAAGGGCTTCAATGATAATTAGCTCTTTTGAAATCAGAGATTCATGATCCCCTTCCTCAGCTTCTTCAATATCTTCTGATGAAGGCTTAGCCAAATGTCTCTTAGTCCTCATTTTCTTCAATCTCCTTGCTAGTGAAGGATTTGCTTGAGCATCAGAACTAGAAGTTCTCTTTCTTTTCAAATTACCTGAACCCTCAGCTTCAGCACTTATCATTGGGGTTGACCCTTCAGCTTCTGTTTCCTTCTGAAAAACCAGAGTTTCAGCTTTAACAGTCACAGGTTCTGATGCATGAACCTGTACTAGCTCCTCTTTACTATCAGATTCATCCCTGAGAATCATCTTTTTTCTCTTTTGTGGAGGTTGAGGAACAGACTTTGCCTTCTTAGTCTTGGAAGATGAAGGTCTGATGGTATGTGCTAATGGTTGTTGTTGTAAGGATTGAGCTGATGGTTGAAAGTAAATTCTGATGGTAGGTTGAGTTGGTTGAAGTTGAGAAGTTGTTAGTTGTGTAGTTGTTGGAGGTGCTGATGGAGGTTGGGTTAATTGTACATCAGGATAGAAGGCAGTGTAGGTGGCTGGATCGGAATTTACTAAAAAATGTTTGACTGATATGGGAATTTGGAGGGGTCTCAAAACAGTTTTCTTATTATCAGTAGATAATAAGTCAGTAAAGGCTCTCTTAGCAAGCTTAAATGGTTCAATTAACTCACTTGCTAATTGGGGTGCATCAGAACAACAAAAATTATAAATAAGCTGACAGAATCTAGCAAAGTAAACTGTATTTCTATCTTCTGTCATCCTATCCCCAATAAAGCCTAAAATAGCACTTGCATAATCAAAATGAGTTTAATTAATAAGAGCATACCCGATTTTTTGACTGAGAATTGGGATTGCATCAAAATTAGAACATTTGTTGGCAAAGGCCTTTGTGATGCAGTCAAAGAAGAAACTCCATTCCCTCCTTATGTGAGGTCTCTTCAATTGACCCAGCTTTGCCAATGTCTTTTGTTACTACCGGCATTTTGTGTAATATTATTTGTGAACTTTGTATAATATTATAGCAGATTATAAATATACTTAGTGATTGTACGTTAGTGTGAATGGAAATTGTTGCGTTATAAGTGCTTTATGTAGATTATAAATTTTTCAAAGCAAGAGTTTTATTATTTGCCTTTATTTTTGATTTATAAGGAATATTCTATACCTTGGAAAATTTTCTTTTAAAAATTATTTCATTTACAAATTTCAAAAGTGATCTCATAAAATTTTTAAAAAATCCAAGTTATTTTATGGTACAACTTTTATAATTTTTGAAATATTAATTTTATTTATAAGAATTATTCTTTACAAATAATTGTTTATTTAATTTGCATTTTAATCTTTTACCCATGCATGCAAATCACTTCTAATTCAACTCAAGGGCACTAGAGTCAATAAACACCCCACTAACCACTCCTACCAAGGCCATTTTACTAGAATACCCTTGCATGCAAGTTTGTTTTCAAGAAGAGAAGGGAGGGAAGGGTAAAAACACACTCCACTCATAAGTTGTATATGAGTAATTCCATGATCATACTCAAACACACACTTAACCAAACTCACTCTACTCCCACTCACTTCTCTCTTTTTTCTTTTCCTCCCCCTCTTTTCCTTGCTCTCGGTCGAAACCCCCCATCCCCACTCCCTTCCATTTTCCATCCCATTTCTCATCTTACCTAGTGTAATTCCCCTACCTACATTTATTTTATATACTTCCCAAGAATTTTGTGATTAGGAGATGAAGTTTCATGGTTACATGTGTAGCTTTTGTGTGATCTCCAAAGAGAAACTCTTGATTCTTGTGAATTTAAGAGCTCTCTATGAGATACATTTCATATATGTTTTAACCAAGTGTTTTATGGAGAAACCATGCCTTAAAAACCTTTGCATGCTACTTAAATTTCACTATATAATCATGATTAGCCCTGCATGCTAGTTTTAAGATGTTAATATGATGATCAACCATGTTGTGTATGCTACTCTTCTCGAAATCATGTTTTCATGTTTAAAAGTCTATAAATTTTAATTATTTGTGCTTGAAATAGATTGTTTCCATGATATATTGCTTAATAATAGTTAAGAGAAGATATATTTCATGATTATTAAGGTTGGGTAATAGGTTCAAGTCGAATTTACAAGAATTTAAACTCCATGTTTAGCCGAAACCTTGTTAAGTGTTTTCCATGAGTTGCATGTTGTATTTTTATTTGCATGTAGGTGTTCTAGGGCATGGATGATCTCCACTCTTGTTGAGGAACTATTTTAGGATATTGATGCACTAGGTTTGCTTTGGTATAGGTTGGATGCTTGGTTAATAAGTGAGAGTTAAGGTGGAAAGGGTTTGGTTAGTGTTTGCATTTTTCCAGAGTTTTTGCACTAGTTTGAGGGGAAGTTTTGATTGGGCATTTGTTGTGCACTTTGAGGCCCAAGCCACAAGAAGATAGCACTAGGAGTATAAAATAGGTTTTAGGTGTTTTTTGGAGGTTTGTAAGACGTTTGTTTAGGTGCACGAGTGGAAACACAAAATTTGTCCAGCAGGGGACAGTTTTGTTGCAACTTAGAAATGGGAAGTTTTGACCATGTCATAGGTAGGCCCTGAAAGAGATGTGTCCTAAGTCCAATCATATATGATGATTTAGGAATAACTTTTATGTAATCTGTTTTAATTTCATTGATATGAATAAAAGACTTGTTTTGGTTTTATTGCGGTCTTTATCTATTTAAGTGTTTAAATAAGATATACCATAGTTTAAAGTAAAGCTTTTTATGGATTATGATGAGATCATAATAATGAGACCTAAAAGATGATAACTCTAAACTTAAATATTTCCTGGTCGTAGGATTACTAACTGGTAATTAGTAATCCGTAAAGATCGGTACATACTATGTTTGCTTCATTATGAAGGATGTCTGTTCTCATAGACATTTGTGTGGTGACACTATAGCTAGTATGTAGGTGCTTATTATAGAATAAGTTCACTGAACATGACTCACACAGCTGAACAACTGATGGAGTTCACTCACGTGTCAGCAGTTGTTCACATAATGATAGTTGTACAAGTATCCTTAGACTTGAGGTCATCATAGTCATCTTGTGTACACTGAATTATACTTTGGTTTAGTTCTTAGTCTCTAGGGACAATTATAAGGGCTCTACTGGGTATAGGAATTTGTACACGAAGATAGTGTATGATCACTAAAGGATCTACCCCTTCCAGTGAAGGAAGAGAATGTTCAATGCTGATCCACTTATGCTAGTTCAGGAATCTCTGGCCAGAGTGAATGAAATTAGAAAGGAGTTTATAATTTACATTAAATAGAACTAAGCATAGTGAATGGGAAAGCAAATGATTAAATAAGATAGGCTTGACACAAGTTCCATGCCTTGTATTTAATCGTGACATTGCAGGGTAGAAGGAATTGATTGTACGGTAACTACTCAGTGAATAGGTTCTTGGTATTCTAAGCAGTGAATTCGTGTTATCCGGATAGTCGCGATATGCTGAGAAGTATCCCTCACGATGTAGAATAAATATGATTAATTTATTAATTAATCATATTTAATAAAAAAGAGAATTTATATAAATAATGATAAAATAGTTTTATTATTATTTATTTCTACTACCGGCTTAATATTGAACCTACAGGGTCACACCATAAAAGAGAATGATTTAATAGTGGAGGAATTAATTAATAATGGCTGGTAATTATTTATTTGTGAAATAAATAATTAATTAGCAGATTTAATAATTGATTAAATGAGATGTAATTAATTCTTAATATTATTAATTAAGAATTTAATTTTGGAAATTAAATCAAGTGAGAGAATTATTTTTCTAAAGTGTTTAGAAAAAGGATTAATGATTAAAAGGTGTTTTAATTATTAGTTAATTGGTTAATAAGAATTATCAATTAAATGGTTAATAATAATAATATTTTATGGAAAATTTTCAGCTGAAAATTTTGTCTATAAATATACTATTATAAACCCTATTTGCCTCAACCCAAATAATTAACCCTAATTCTAAAGTAGAACAAGAGGGAGGCAACTAATTCTCTCAACTTCTTGCTCCTCCTTCACATTGTACTCTTGGTGGATACCGGTGGAGTGCTTCACACTTGAGGAGAAGCTGCTAGGGATTTCTGTTCATCGTTCTTGGATCGCTATTAAAGACCTCAATCTTTCCATTAACGTAAAGCTTCTTATGGTAAACATACTGAACTACGAATTAAATATTATTTTTCGCATGGATCCTGCGGAGGGTTTCGTTTTTTTTAAAGATTTAAATTTACGTTTTCATTGCATTTATGTGCTAAAACCCTTCAATGGCATCAGAGCTACTTGCGAAATTTTTTTAATTCGTTTATGTGTTTACCTGTTTTCGATATATGAGCATGTACGTGATTCGCCATGATTTGATGTTGATATAATATGCTTATATATGTATGGTTTTGAATATATGATATTCATGTGAGTTGTATAATCATAAGATGATTATGTAATCTGTATATTGATATATACATGATTTATGTTTATTCTAATTATGAGAATCATATTAGATACGGATTCTGAATTGGCTGCTGCAGATTTGCTGAAATCTGGGTCTGGTGTCCAATTTACGCAAAAGAATACCTTATTCCATAGGTAAATGAGCGTCTGAACAAAACTGATAGCAAAAGCTATCAACGACTCGTCTGTAAGGCGTTTGACGTCGTTTACTGCCCGTAAACAGTGATTCTTATTTTTCTGATTTTTGTCATATTTTTTTTATGATTAGATCATGGATAATATGATATGTTAAGATTAGATTATGGTTTTAACATGCTTTTATGTGTTGTATGAGAATGGTGGATGGTTATGGCCTTTCGACCTTAGTGTAATGGTTTTGGTTTTGGTTTTAAATACGACTTGCATGTCATCAATCTTTATAATCATAAATCTCGAATGTAACTCGAGTTATTCTTATAAGTTCATTAGATTAGTTTTACTTTCAATCATGTAATGTAATTGAAGACTCAAGAAGGCTATCCAATGGAGGTGATACAAAGAAGAAGATGAGGCATACAAGAAGTCTAAACAAAGAAGAAGACTTATTTAATAAGTGGTTGTATTTATTTCCATCACCATATTAGATTGACCTTGATCTTTATCATGAGCTTGATAAAGATCACATAGGATGGGGCCATAACCAAACACATTTACTTTATTGCACTTTACATTTACTTGTTTATTTAATTTTATATATGAGATATATGCCTATGTTTACCATGCGATGATAGATTTAGGTGAACTTAAATCGATATAAGGCGTGCTCTAGAAAATCTAGAATAGGAAATCGTTTCTTGCCTTAACAATAATATTATGAATACAATCATGAGATTCTTGTGTTTATGAAACACGTAATTAAATATGAATTTTCAATATTGAGAGAAAGGATGATTCTGTCAAAAGCATATTTCTATCTGTAAGAAAGGGTTATTAAGTGACGCCTCTTGACAATGCTCCCCTCGATCTGGGAATCATCTGATTATCGATTATTGATTTGAAATATTTAATTTAAAAGGAAGAATCTCTTTATAATATGATTATGATTGTAACATAATATAATCCCTCTAAAATTAAATAATATCAAGTAATAATTGGCCAATGACACAATGGGCTTGTGTCGGTCATAGCCTTCCAACATGGTAGAAAGTGGTTCTATTTTTAAATCATTGTCGTTTCGTGCTACAGCCGAGGGATTTGATTTCGAAATAAGAAATACGTGTCTATTACATTGAGATATGTACATTGAATTAGAATCTAAAGGTCGTTACGTGCTACAGTCGTGGGCCGTTGGAGACTGATTCAATTGTACGAAATGTTGGGTTAGACTTGACTTAGAATATTGAGTTTGTCGTGCTACAGCCGTGACTCAATTATTCAAGAGGCTAAAGTTTTATTAGGGAATAACATAAGATGTAATTGACAAGAGTTGTCTGCCTATTGAACATCACATGACGTTTCGTGCTACAGCCGAGGTTGTGTGATGGAATGTAGGATCCCTATTCCCACTAGCATTATGAATGCTTAATTTTCACTTAGGGGTTGTATAAATTAGATAAACTAGTGGAAGCCACTTATGAATAAAGACCCGATTCATATAGTGTTTTGAAATGAAATTGAATATTTGCTAAGTGTTGTTATGTGTTCATCATTTACAGATTTACTATATTCGTTATGTCTTCTGCACTATCACTCCAGAGTATACTAGATGCTCACAAGTTGATTGGTCCTAATTTTGCTGACTGGCTTCGAAACTTGAGAATTGTTCTCAGGGTTGAGAAGCTGGAATATGTGCTTGACTCACCTAATCCTACTGAACCTGCTAGCGATGCACATAATGATGAACATGTTGTGTATCGTAAGTGGATAGATGATGTAAATGTTGCTCAATGCATCATGCTAGCTTCCATGAACATTGAGCTACAGAAGCAACATGAGCATATGGATGCTCACAATATCCTTATGCATCTACAAGAGTTGTATAATGTGGCAGGGAGGACAGCTCGATATGAGATATCGAAGGAACTGTTCGGTTGTAGGATGTCTGAGGGATCATCTGTGAATGACCATGTACTTAAGATGATCAATTTGATTGAACGTCTTGGACAACTTGGTTTTGCCATGGATGGGGAGCTGAGCCAAGGCTTGGTCTTGCAATCACTTCCGAGTTCGTTCTCGCAGTTTGTTGTGAACTTTCACATGAATAAGCTGGATGTCAGCCTGCCTGAACTCCACAACATGTTGAAGACTGCAGAATCGAATTTTTCCCCTAAGAAGAGTTCTGTTCTTCTAATTGGTGAAGGTTCCAATCCTAAGAAAAGGAAGAAGAACCCTTCCAAGAAGAAGAAAGTAGGTGAGAAAAAGCCTGTTACACAAAAAGCTGAAGACCCCAAGAGCAAAGCTGTTTACTTTCACTATAACAAGGTGGGGCACTGGAAGAGGAACTGCAAGGTTTACCTTGCAGAATTGAAGAAGAAGAAGGGTAGTGAGACTACCGCTTCTGATTCAGGTATGTTCATGATCGAAGTTAATATGTCACTAAGTCAAATTTCTACTTGGGTATTAGATACCGCCTGTGGTTCTCATATTTGCAAATCGTTGCAGGGACTAAGGAGAAGTAGGACTCTTGAAGAAGAGGAGGTGATTCTACGGATGGGAAATGGAGCAAGAGTTGTTGCTGAAGCTGTAGGATCATTTCATTTACATATGCCTACGGGCAAGACTATTGTTCTAAATAAATGTTATTTTGTTCCCTCGATTGTGAGGAATATTATTTCTATTCCATGTTAGACTTGGCTGGATTTTCGTTTATTATTCAAAATAATAAATGTTCAATTCTTAGAGATAAAGTTCTTTATGGAAGTGGTATTTTAAACAATGGTTTGTATGTATGTGACGTATAGCATAATTTACTACAAATTGAACATACTAATAAAAGAAAAAGGGATGATGAAAATCTCACTTTCTTGTGGCACTGCGGACTTGGTCATATTAGTGAAAATAGACTGCAGACATTGCATAAGGAAGGGTTACTTGACCCCTTTGATTTTGAATCATATCCTACATGCGAGTCTTGTCTATTGGGTAAAATGACCAAATCTCCATTTAGTGGACATGTAGAGAGGGCTGCAGATTTGCTAGGATTGGTACACACAGATGTATGTGGACCAATGTCTACGCAAGCCATGGGTGGATTTTCATACTTCATTGCTTTCATAGATGATCGATCTAGATTCAGATTTGTGTATTTGATGAAACACAAGTCTGAAGCCTTTAAAAAGTTCAAAGAATATAAGTATGAAGTGGAGAAACAAACCAAACATAGTATTATAACTCTTCGATCAGATCGAGGTGGTGAATACTTGAATGGAGAGTTTCTAGCTTATCTCAAAGAAAATGGTATAGTCTCCCAGTGGACTCCTCCATATACTCCACAATTGAATGGGGTATCTGAAAGGAGAAATCGAACTTTGTTATACATGGTTCGGTCCATGATGAGCTATGCGAATCTTCCAGTATTCCTGTGGGGTTATGCATTGGAAACCTCAGCAGTTTTACTGAATAAGGTGCCTTCCAAATCTGTTCCTCAAACTCCGTATGAGATATGGAAAGAAAGGAAACCGAGTCTTAAACACGTTAAGATTTGGGGATGTCCAGCTTATGTCAAGAAAGTTGATCCAGATAAGCTGGAATCTCGATCTGTAAAATGTAATTTTGTGGGATATCCTAAAGAGACTTTAGGGTATTACTTTTACACCGATCATCGGGTGTTTCTCTCCAGACATGCTACCTTCTTGGAAAAGCAGTTTATCCTTGAAGGAAACAGTGGGAGCAAAATTGAACTTGATGAAGTTCAAGAAGCACAAACTACTATGGATCAAGTGGAAACACCTGTTCAGACTGAACAACCTTCTGTGGAACAGCCCATTCGTAGGTCAGGGAGAGTGTCTCGCCAACCTGAGAGGTATTATGGCCTTGTCATTGAGAATGACAATGAGTTGTCAATCATTCATGATGACGACCCTGTGACCTATAATGGGGCTATGAGTAGTGTTGACTCAGAGAAATGGCATAGTGCCATGAAATTCGAAATGGAATCTATGTATACCAACCAAGTATGGACTCTGGTTGAGGCGCCTGAAGGTGTTAAGCCTATTGGGTGCAAGTGGGTATACAAAAGAAAGATTGGAGCAGATGGGCAGGTGGAGACCTATAAGGCCAGGATCGTGGCAAAAGGATTCATACAAAGGAAAGGGATTGACTTTGATGAAACTTTTTTGCCTGTAGCCCTGTTAAAATCAATTCGGATTTTGCTTGCGATTGCTGCTTACTACGACTATGAGATCTGGCAAATGGACGTGAAAACGGCCTTCCTCAATGGGAAACTTGAAGAGGAATATATGACACAGCCAGAGGGTTTTCTTTCCAAGGGAAATGAACACCTGGTGTGTAAGCTGCTGCGAACCATATATGGTTTAAAGCAAGCTTCTCGTAGATGGAACATCCATTTTGATGAGACAATCAAAGAGTTTGGTTTTATCAAAAACATAGATGAACCATATGTCTACAAAAAGGTTAGTGGGAACGCGGTAACATTTCTTGTATTGTATTGAAAGAGGAGACGTTAAGAGAGTTGACACACATTACAACGTAGCAGACCCACTCACAAAGCCACTTTCTCAAAGCCACTTTGATCATCATAACGATAAGATGGGTATTAGATACCAGAGTGATTGGCTTTAGTACAAGTGGGAGATTGAAAGAGATGTGTCCTAAGTCCAATCATGTATGATGATTTAGGAATAACTTTTATGTAATCTGTTTTGATTTCTTTGATATTAGTAAAAGACTTGTTTTGGTTTTATTACGGGCTTTATCTATTTAAGTGTTTAAATAAGATATACCATAGTTTAGAGTAAAGCTTTTTTTGGATTATGATGAGATCATAATAATGAGACCTAAAAGATGATAACTCTAAACTTAAATATTTCCTGGTCGTAGGATTACTAACTGGTAATTAGTAATCCGCAAAGATTGGTACATACTATGATTGCTTCATTATGAAGGATATCTGTTCTCATAGACATTTGTGTGATGACACTATAGCTAGTATGTAGGTGCTTATTATAGAATAAGTTCACTGAACATGACTCACACAGCTGAACTACTGATGGAGTTCACTCACGTGTCAGCAGTTGTTCACATAGTGATAGTTGTACAAGTATCCTTAGACTTGAGGTCATCATAGTCATCTTGTGTACACTGAATTATGCTTTGGTTTAGTTCTTTGTCTCTAGGGACAATTATAAGGGCTCTACTGGGTATAGAAATTTGTACACGAAGATAGTGTATGATCAATAAAGGATCTACCCCTTCCAGTGAAGGAAGAGAATGTTCAATGCTGATCCACTTATGCTAGTTCAGGAATCTCTGGCCAGAGTGAATGAAATTAGAAAGGAGTTTATAATTTATATTAAATAGAACTAAGCATAGTGAATGGGAAAGCAAATGATTAAATAAGATAGGCTTGACACAAGTTCCATGCCTTGTATTTAATCGTGACATTACAGGGTAGAAGGAATTGATTGTACGGTAACTACTCACTGAATAGGTTCTTGGTATTCTAAGCAGTAAATTCGTATTATCCGGATAGTCGCGATATGCTGAGAAGTATCACTCACGATGTAAAATAAATATGATTAATTTATTAATTAATCATATTTAATGAATTAGAGAATTTATATAAATAATGATAAAATAGTTTTATTATTATTTATTTCTACTACCGGCTTAATATTGAACCTACAGGGTCACACCATAAAAGAGAATGATTTAATGGTGGAGGAATTAATTAATAATGGCTGGTAATTATTTATTTGTGAAATAAATAATTAATTAGCAGATTTAATAATTGATTAAATGAGATTTAATTAATTCTTAATATTATTAATTAAGAATTTAATTTTGGAAATTAAATCATGTGAGAGAATTATTTTTCTAAAGTGTTTAGAAAAGGGATTAATGATTAAAAGGTGTTTTAATTATTAGTTAATTGGTTAATAAGAATAATCAATTAAAGGGTTAATAATAATAATATTTTATGGAAAATTTTTAGCTGAAAATTTTGCCTATAAATATACTATTATAAACCCTATTTGCCTCAACCCAAATAATTAACCCAACTAATTCTCTCAACCTCTTCCTCCTCCATCACATTGTACTCTTGGTGGATACCGGTGGAGTGCTTCATACTTGAGGAGCAGCTTCTAGGGATTTCCGTTCATCGTTCTTGGATCGCTATTAAAGACCTCCATCTTTCCATTAACGTAAAGCTTTATAAGGTAAACATATTGAACTACGAATTAAATATTATTTTTTGCATGGATCCCGCGGAGGGTTTCATTTTTTTTTTAAATTTAAATTTACGTTTTCATTGCGTTTATGTGCTAAAACCTTCAGGCCCTCATTAGGCCCTATCGGGCCTTAGTTAGAGGGAGTGCCAGAGGAGTTTTTCCAGCCATAGTTCATAGGATTTGAGTTAGAATAATGTGTCATAAGTTAGTTCAAGTCAGGACCTTTTCTTCCCGGAAAAACAGGGGAACCATGGACTTTAAGCTTAGGCCTAGGGAGGCCCAAGCTAGGCCCTTGAGCCACATCAAGTTTGGGAGTTGCCTTATGATCAGAAGAGTCTAGTGTAAAAGTTTTGGAGATAAACTTGAAGTGTAAGAGGGTCTAATGCACCCAAGAAACCATAGATGTCATTCCGAAATTTACCATAATAAGCACCTTCACTTACCACATAGTTTTAGAGCACTTATGAGTGAGGCCTAGGTTGACCACTATAGTTGCAAGATAACATAAAGCCAATAGAGTGAAAGGCCCAAGTTAGGGTCAATAGGAATTGGATGGTTTAGTAAAGGCACATCGAGTTAGGAAACCAAAATTTGGGGATTTTGTCTAGTTTAGCGATCGAGTGACTAAAGTTGTGGAGCGAGATCATCCAAGCTTAGTGTTGCAATATGGTGTGTGTTATATTATTTGGTACTTAAATACGGTATGTGAGTGGTTATGTGTACTATTATGTTTATAAGGTGATTATAAATTGCGTGTATATAGGCCTAAGTGCCATTGTGTTTAATTTCGGGTTGTAAATAGGTTGAGTTGGTGAGAATATATTATAATGAGGTTATTATTAATTGTGTAGGATCTCGAGATGAGGGTAAGCTTGCCATAAAGGTCGAGTAAAGTTTCCAGTTGCTCCTACCTGCCAGTCCAGTCCAGCCTTTCTCAAAGCGAGTGATTCAATCTGCTTTTAGTTTACACTGCAAATGTGTGATAACTAGTTCCTATATATGATGCGAGTTTTTTGATTTATCTTGTTATACATGTACCAAGTGGTTCTCAAACTTACCTTCGTATCATATAGAAATGCCATGAACCCTCAAGTGTCTATTGCAAGTAATTTAGCCTCATTTGAAGATTGTTATGAAAGTAGATTAAATGTCATATTATTTTAGCATACCAAAGTGATTGTGATGGTGAACCATGTGTAAGTTATATTCAGTAACCTCAGCTTGAAGCCTAAAAGCCAGTCATTCCTTAAAAATTGTTAATGATTGTTGATAACCCTATCCTTACCCTAAAAGCTTGATACCCTGTTATACCTTGAGTTGATGATCACTTCCTTTGTATTTTAACACCTATATCATACCTGGAACCAGTAATGCTTATCTTCTTGATATTTTAATACCTATACCTTATCTGAAACTATTGCTTTAAGCCTAGTCTAGCATTATTCTTTCATATTATCCAATAACCTTACTAAATCTTCTTCTCAAAATCCTTGTAAATAGAAACCGTTCAATTACCCTGATAGAGTAAAGTCTAGTGGATCATGACCCTGAGATTCAGGGACATATTTCTAGTGTTTCAAAGTTGATCTATAATCCCTTGATAAAGATGTTTACTGTTTAAGAAATTAATTGTCAATCGGCATCATTTTTTGAAAAGATTAAAAATTTGGATTTTCAGTCCCAAAGGGGGATAAATGTTTTCTTTAAATAGTGGATCTGGACTGAGACGCGAGTCCTTTCTACACTTAAATTGTAGGCTTAAAAGTTGCCTAGGGATCCCATTAATGTTTTAGAACCCAGAGAGGTTCGGGATTACTTCGCGGCTGATCATGGGCTGTAATCCGTAGCGTCATAAAATGGTTTTTGATTAAGAAATGATTTTGGAAATATTTTAATACAAATAAATGATGCCATCACCCAAAAGTTAATCTCTTGTTATTATTAGCTCTTTCTTCATATTGTTATTCTCATATAACTCGATTTATATTTTGTATCGTATTGTTTAGCAGTTGTTGAGCATTTGGCTCACTACTTGCTTTTACCCTAATATTACAGCTAGCAGCTATAGTTAGATTCAAGCAGACAGCACGTAAGACTTTTGATGTCGATACATATGTTTGAGCTCAGGTAGAATAAGAGATAGTTTTGTGTGAGGACTCGATATTAAAACCAGTTGTAATGGTTAATAGTGTTGGGCTGTTCCAAACCCTAAACTGTAAGATCTTGGATTCAGTTGTATTTACTATCTTTTAATTATTGTAATAGTTTTTATATTATGTATTGTTAAGTTGGGGGTGTGATAGGTTTTGGTATCAGAGCTACGGTTTAGAGTCCCTGGACAGCCCAAATAGGTTATAGAATATATGTATAAGTTATAGATATTATGCGAGAGAGTAGGTTAAGTAAATTTATTATTAATACTCCTCTTAAATATCTATGTATGGTTTGTCAGCAAAGGGCGCACTCCTCATCATCCTCTGGGGTCGGACGACACTATTGCTTTCTCCGTGTATGCTGAGTTGAGGCACGAGTTTGACATGCTTCAGGGCAAGTACGACCAACTGATAGACCGATTGAAGAACGTGTATCCGGACAACCGAAACTATGAAGGGAAGCCTAAGGAGCAGATGACTACGAGACTTGAGACTTTGGTTCAGTACGTCAACACTAAGCTTGAGGAGATGCCATCGCACAGAGACCGTACCAGCCAGTATATCATCCAGATGGTGGCGGATGAGCTCCAGAGTATTGTGAAGACGCTTCGAGAGGAGAAGACTACCAAACCCCGTTCTGATGGAGTGGAGCCTTAGTTCTTTCCATTATCTACCTTTCATGTTGTTGTATTATCGGACTATGTAGAACTCCCTGTTGTTCCTTTAAATAAGCATGTTATTCCTAAATTCAGACCTTATCTTAATCTTGATGTATTGTGACCTTAAATTTCCATGCATTATCGTTCCGTTAGCTTTCAATTGTTTATTTTACGCCTTTATATGCATCACCCTATTTGTTTAATTTGAAACTTGACCTCATATGTGAATCAGAATGCCATGCGACACATCTACCACATATCCAAATATACTTCGATTACTGGAAACCTTACAACAGCAAACAAACGCTATAGCTCAACTACAACTAACTCTTCAATAACAATTTGAAAACCAAGATAACTGTGAACCACACCAACCACCTGATCCACCAGTACAACTTCAGCAAGTTGTTACTTTCAAGGCCTTTCAGAATGTGAATCCACCTGCATTTCATGATACCACTGATCCAATAATAGAAAACACATGGATTAAGAAAATGGAAAGAGCTTTTGAATTGGTACAGTTAGGGGACGATTAGAAGACACCATATGCTACTTACTTCCTGAAGGGCGAAGTCATCGATTCAGTAAAAGCTATGGAAGCAAATCAGCAAGTTTCTTGGGAAAGATTTAAGAAGTTATTTTTGGAAAAGTATTACCCTAAGTACATGCAGAATCAGATGGAGCTTAAATTTCTTGAATTGAAGCAAGGGAGTATGTCTGTACTGGAGTATGAGAAGAAGTTCACAGAGTTGTCAAGGTTTCTGACAAAGTATACCAGTAGTGAGGAGGAAAAAGCAAAGAGATTCCAACAAGGATTAGAGTCTTGGATCAGAGATAGAGTGGCTATATTTGAGCTTGATACTTATGCAGGCGTAGTGCAGAAGGCTGCTCTGATTGAGAGTAATGGGATGCAGTCAAGGAAGGAAAGGGATAAGAAGAAGAGAAAGGTTCCATTTTTATGGAGAAAAGTCTGAAGCCGGAAATTCACAAGACAGGAATATGAAGAAGATTAAATTCCATAAAGGCAAAAATTTTCAAAAGAAGGGAAATTTGAGCAAAAGACAGGAATCAAAGAGGAACAACCAGACAAGCCAAGGACAAGTTGGAGAAAACAGATTTCAGAGACCCGAATGCAAGCATTGTGGAAGAAGGCACCCCCGGAGTGTGTAATAAGCTGAGCATAACATGCTATAGGTGCAACCAGAAGGGACATTTGGCAAACGAGTGTAAGATGCCGAAGCCAGGAGTTACATGATACAAGTGTGGAAAGACTGGATACATAGCTAGGGAGTGCAAGTCAACCGGACCAGTCAAAGCTCTGATGAATGTGGCAAGTACCAGTGCAAGCGTGCCAACTGAGGTATTGGCCTTACCTCCACCACCTACAATAACTCTGCAAGCAACATCAAGGACATTTGATTTAAAAATGAAGGACAATGTTCAAAACTCTGAGGTGATAGCAGGTACACTTTTACTAAATAATGTTGAAGCTAAAGTATTGATTGATTCTGGAGCGACGAGATCTTTCATATTAGAAACTTTTGTTGATAAACTTGAATGTGATTAAATGGTTATGAACGAGGTAGTAAATATGGTAATTGTGAATCAAGAGAAGATTCATGTGAGTCAAATATGTCCTAAGTGTGAGATTGATATTTCGTAGTATAAATTTTCAGCCGACTTGATACTCTTCAAGTTGGGAGAGTTCGATATAATTTTAGGCATGGATTGGTTAGGGAAGAATAACGCCCGGATTAATTTTAAGTCCAAGAAGGTGTATTTAAAGACGAAGAGTGGAGAGAAAGTAGTATTTAAGGGACAGAGGCAAGAGCAACTGTTTCTTACAGTTGTTCAGGCTAAGAAGTTACTTAGGAAAGGTTGTGAGTCGTTCCTAGCTTATGTAGTGGATTCAGAAAGGGAAAACCTCAACATAGAAGATATTCATGTAGTCAACGAATTCTCAGATGTATTCCTAGATGAACTACCAGGCTTACCGCCAGATCGACAAATCGAGTTCGAGATCAACCTTGCTCCGGGCACGGAACCAGTTTCGAAGGCCCCATATAGGATGGCACCAGCAGAAATGAAAGAGTTGGCAAGCCAGCTACAAGAATTATTGGACAAAGAAGTGATACGGCCAAGTACGTCGCCATGGGGAGCACTTGTTCTGTTCATAAAGAAGAAAGATGGAAGTATGCGGTTATGTATAGATTATCAGGAGTTGAATAAGGTGACGATTAAGAACCGTTACACGCTACCAAGAATAAATGACCTATTTGATCAGCTGAAAGGAGCAAAGTTCTTTTCAAAGATTGACTTGAGATCAGGATACCATTAATTAAAGATCAAAGAAGAAGATATTCCAAAGACAGCATTCAGGACAAGATACGGACATTATGAATTCTTAGTAATGCCTTTTGGATTGACTAACGTCCCGGCAGCATTTATAGATCTGATGAATCGGGTATTTAAAAAGTATTTGGACAAGTTCGTAGTGGTGTTCATTGATGACATCCTTATTTATTCAAAGTCGGAAGAAGAACATAAGCAGCATCTATGGATAGCATTGGAGATACTCCGAAAAGAGAAGTTGTATGCCAAGTTTTCTAAATGTGAGTTCTAGTTAAAGGAAGTTCAATTTTTGGGACACGTCATTGGAGATAAAGGAGTTAAAATAGATCCGGCAAAGATTGAGGCAATTATGAGTTGGGAGAGGCCAAAGACACCTACGGAAGTATGAAGTTTTCTAGGATTGGCGGGGTATTATAGAAGATTTGTCAAGGATTTTTTGAAAATTGCCACGCCATTGACTAAGTTAACCAGGAAGAACCAGAAGTTTGAATGGAATGCAGAATATGAGGATAGCTTTCAAGAGTTGAAGCAGAGGTTGGTAACAGCTCCGGTGTTAGTACTACCAGACAACCAAGGAAACTTTGTGATTTTCAGTGATGCTTCACATAAAGGATTGGGATGTGTGCTAATGCAACGCAATAAGGTGATCGCGTATACATCAAGACAGTTAAAACCGCATGAATTGAAGTATCCTACGCATGACTTGGAACTAGCAGCCATAGTATTCACACTTAAGATTTTGAGACATTACCTCTACGGAGAAAAGTGTGAGATCTACACGAATCACAAGAGTTTAAAGTATATTTTCACTCATAAGGTGCTCAATATGAGGCAAATGAGATGGTTGGAATTGATTAAGGACTATGATTGCTCGATAAATTATCATCCGGGAAAGGCAAACGTCGTAGCCGATGCTTTGAGTAGGAAGGAAAGATTATGATAGCAACACCAAAAGAATTGTATGAAGAGATTAAGAGATTTGAATTGGAACTTTGTGATTGTGGAATAGTTGAATAGGTTTGTCGTACAATGACTTTTCAGCCAACATTATTGGAAAAGATAAGGAAATGTCAGGAAAAAGTAATGAAGGAAGAGAAAAATTAGCTAACTGGAGAAGAGATTGGTACCCAAAAGGATGAGCAAGGTATACTAAGGTTTTCCTCAAGAATTTGGATTCCTCATGTACCTGAATTGAAGAATGAGATTTTACAAGAATCCCACAATTCAAGATTTTCAATCCATCCGGGAAGCACCAAGATGTATCGAGACTAGAAGCAGAACTTTTGGTGGCCAAATATGAAGCGAGAAGTGGCAGAATGGGTTGCGAAGTGTTATACTTGTCAGAAAGTGAAGGCAGAACATCAAAGACCAAGCGGATTAATTCAGCCCCTAAAGATTCCAGAATGGAAATGAGAAAATATTGCTATGGACTTTATAGTGGGACTACCGCGAATGAAATCCGGACATGACGCTATATGGGTTATAGTTGATCGCCTTACGAAGTCGGCGTATTTTCTTCCAATTAATGAGAAGTCGTCATTGGAAAGATTGGTTTATCTGTATGTGTGTGAAATCGTACTAAGACATGGAGTGCCCGTATCGATAGTTTCAGACAGAGACCCCCGATTTAACTCGAGATTCTGGAAGCAATTTCAAGAGAGTCTAGGTACGAAGTTGAACATGAGTACGGCGTATCACCAGCAGACTGATGATTAGAGCGAAAGGACAATTCAAACAATCGAAGACATGTTACGCAATTGTGTAATTGATTTTGTAGGAAGTCGGGACGACCACTTGCCATTAGTAGAATTCTCCTATAACAACAGCTATCACTCCAGTATTGGCATGCCACCATACGAAGCTTTATACGGATGAAAATATAGATCACCGACAAGTTGGGATGAAGTAGGAGAAGGAAAGATTCTAGGCTCAGAATTGGTACAACAGTTGCATGAGACAGTCAAATTAATTCAGAAAAGGTTGCTTGCAGCTCAAGATAGACAGAAAAAGTATGCGGATCCAGCGCGTAAGGATGTTAGATTCCAAGTAGGCGAAGCCGTTTTGCTGAAGGTGTCACCAAGGAAAGGGTTGTTTAGATTTGGCAAGAAAGGAAAGTTAGCACCTAGATATATAGGTTATTTTAAAATTTTAAGTCAAGTGGGGAAGGTGGCTTACGAGTTAGCCTTACCACCTCAGTATCAGCATGTGCATAATGTGTTCCATGTGTCATTGCTTAAGAAGTACAATCCTGATGCCAACCATGTGATAGAATATGAACCTGTAGAAATTCAGGCAGACCTGTCATTTATGGAGCAACCTGTCAAATTACTCGACAGGCAAGTAAAGAGTCTTAGGAATAAGTCGGTAAAGTTAGTGAAAGTACTTTGGAGGAACCCCAAGGTCGAAGAATCAACCCGGGAGTTAGAGTCTGATATGCGTTCCCGGTATCCTCATCTGTTCTCTTAGATTCTGGGGACATAATCCTTTAAGGGGGAGAGAATGTTACGACCGACATTTTGTGTAATATTATTTGTGAACTTTGTATAATATTAGAGCAGATTATAAATATACTTAGTGATTGTACGTTTGTGTGAATGGAAATTGCTGCGTTATAAGTTGCTTTATATAGATTATAAAATTTTTAAAGCAAGAGTTTTATTATTTGCCTTTATTTTTGATTTATAAGGAATATTCTATACCTTGGAAAATATTCTTTTAAAAATTATTTCATTTACAAATTTCAAAAGTGATCTCATAAAATTTTTAAAAATCCAAGTTATTTTATGGTACAACTTTTATAATTTTTTAAATATTAATTTTATTTATAAGAATTATTCTTTACAACTAATTGTTTATTTAATTTGCATTTTACTCTTTTGCCCATGCATGCAAATCACTTCTAATTCAACTCAAGGGCACTAGAGTCAATAAACACCCCACTAACAACTCCTACCTAGGCCATTTTACTAGAATACCCTTGCATGCAAGTTTGTTTTCAAGAAGAGAAGGGAGGGAAGGGTAAAAACACACTCCACTCACAAGTTGTATATGATTAATTCCATGATCATACTCATATACACACTCAACCAAACTCTTTCTACTCCCACTCACTTCTCTCTTTTTTCTTTTCCTCCACCCCTTTTCCTTGCTCTCGGCGGAAACCCCCCATCCCCACTCCCTTCCGTTTTTCCATCCCATTTCTCATCTTCCCTAGTGTAATTCCCCTACCTACATTTATTTTATATACTTCCCAAGGATTTTGTGATTAGGAGATGAAGTTGCATGGTTGCATGTGTAGCTTTTGTGTGATCTCCAAAGAGAAACTCTTGATTCTTGTGAATTTAAGAGCTCTCTATGAGATACATTTCATATATGTTTTAACCAAGTGTTTTATGGAGAAACCATGCCTTAAAAACCTTTGCATGCTACTTAAATTTCACTATATAATCATGATTATCCATGCATGCTAGTTTTAAGATGTTAATATGATGATCAACCATGTTGTGTATGCTACTCTTCTTGAAATCATGTTTTCATGTTTAAAAGTCTATAAATTCAAATTATTTGTGCTTGAAATAGATTGTTTCCATGATGTATTGCTTAATAATAGTTAAGAGAAGATATATTTCATGATTATTAAGGCTGGGTAATAGGTTTAAGTCGAATTTACAAGAATTTAAACTCCATGTTTAGCCGAAACCTTGTTAAGTATTTTCCATGAGTTGCATGTATTTTTATTTGCATGTAGGTGTTCTAGGGCATGGATTATCTCCACTCTTGTTGAGGCACTATTTTAGGATATTGATGCACTAGGTTTGATTTGGTAAAGGGTGGATGCTTGGTTAATAAGTGAGAGTTAAGGTGGAAAGGGTTTGGTTAGTATTTGTATTTTTCCAGAATTTTTTCACTAGTTTGTGGGGAAGTTTTGATTGGGCATTTGTTGTGCACTTTGAGGCCCAAGCCACAAGAAGCTAGCACTAGGAGTATACAATAGGTTTTAGGTGTTTTTTAGAGGTTTGTAAGACGTTTGTTTAGGTGCACGAGTGGAAACACAAAATCTGACCAGCACGGGACAGTTTTGTTGCAACTTAGAAATGGGAAGTTTTGACCATGTCATAGGTAGGCCCTCATTAGGCCCTGTTGGGCCTTAGTTAGAGGGAGTGCCAGAGGAGTTTTTTCCAGCCATATTTCATAGGATTTGAGTTAGAATAATATGTCACAAGTTAGTTCAAGTCAGGACCTTTTCTGCCCAGAAAAACAGGGGAACCATGGATTTTAAGCTTAGGCCTAAGGAGGCCCAAGCTAGGTCCTTGAGCCAAATCAAGTTTGGGAGTTGCCTTATGATCAGAAGAGTCTAGTGTACAAGTTTTTGAGGTAAACTTGAAGTGTAAGAGGGTCTAATGCACCCAAGAAACCATAGATGTCATTCCGAAATTTACCATAATAAGCTCCTTCACTTACCATATAGTTTTAGAGCACATATGAGTGAGGCCTAGGTTAAATACTATAGTTACAAGATAGCATAAATCTAGTAGAGTGAAAGGCCCAAGTTAGGGTCAATAGGAATTGGATGGTTTAGTAAAGGCACATCGAGTTAGGAGGCCAAAATTTGGGAATTTTGTCTAGTTTAGCAATCAAGTGACTTAAGTTGTGGAGCGAGATCATCCAAGCCTAGTGTTTCAATATGGTGTCTGTGATATTATTTGGTACTTAAATATGGTATGTGAGCATATGTGGCTATGTGTACTATTATGTTTATAAGGTGATTATAAATTGCGTGTATATAGGCCTAAGTGCCATTGTGTTTAATTTCGAGTTGTAAATAGGTTGAGTTGGTGAGAATATATTATAATGAGGTTATTATTAATTATGTAGGATCTCGAGATGAGGGTAAACTTTCCATAAAGGTCGAGTAAAGCTTCCAATTGCTCCTACCTGCCAGTCCAGTCCAGCCTTTCTCAAGGCAAGTGATTCAATCTGCTTTTAGTTTACACTGCAAATGTGTGATAACTAGTTCCTATATATGATGCGAGTATTCTGATTTATCTTGTTATACATGTACCAAGTGGTTCTCAAACCTACCTTCGTATTATATAGAAATGCCATGAACCCTCAAATGTCTATTGCAAGTAATTTAGCTTCATTTGAAGATTGTTATGAAAGTAGATTAAATGTTATATTATTTTAGCATACCAAAGTAATTGTGATGGTGAACCATGTGTAAGTTATACTCAGTAACCTCAGCTTGAAGCCTAAAAGCCAGTCATTCCTTAAAAATTGTTAATGATTGTTGATAACCCTATCCTTACCCTAAAATCTTGATACCCCATTATACCTTGAGTTGATGATCACTTCCTTTGTATTTTAACACCTATATCATACCTGGAACCAGTAATGCTTATATTCTTGATATTTTAATACCTATACCTTATCTGAAACTATTGCTTTAAGCCTAGTCTGGCATTATTCTTTCATATTATCCAATAACCTTACTAAATCTCCTTCTCAAAATCCTTGTAAATAGAAACCGTTCAATTACCCTGATAGAGTAAAGTCTAGTGGATCATGACCCTGAGATTCAGTGGACATATTTCTAGTGTTTCAAAGTTGATCTATAATCCCTTGATAAAGATGTTTACTGTTTAAGAAATTAATTGTCAATCGGCATCATTTTTTGAAAAGATTAAAAATTTGGATTTTCAGTCCCAAAGGGGGATAAATGTTTTCTTTAAATAGTGGATCTGGACTGAGACGCGAGTCCTTTCTACACTTAAATTGTAGGCTTAAAAGTTGCCTAGGGATCCCATTAATGTTTTAGAACCCAGAGAGGTTCGGGATTACTTCGTGGCTGATCACCGGCTGTAATCCGTAGCGTCATAAAATGGTTTTTGATTAAGAAATGATTTTGGAAATATTTTAATACAAACAAATGATGCCATCACCCAAAAGTTCATCTCTTGTTATTATTAGCTCTATCTTCACATTGTTATTCTCATATAACTCGATTTATATTTTGTATCATATTGTTTAGCACTTGTTGAGCATTTGGCTCACTACTTGCTTTTACCCTAATATTACAGCTAGCAGCTATAGTTAGATTCAAGCAGACAGCACGTAAGACTTGTGATGTCGATGCGTATGTTCGAGCTCAGGTAGAATAAGAGATAGTTTTGTGTGAGGACTCGATATTAAAACCAGTTGTAATGGTTAATAGTGTTGGGCTGTTCCAAACCCTAAACTGTAAGATCTTGGATTCAGTTGTATTTACTATCTTTTAATTATTGTAATAGTTTTTATATTATGTATTGTTAAGTTGGGGGTGTGACAGGTTTTGGTATCAGAGCTACGGTTTAGAGTCCCTGGACAGCCCAAATAGGTTATAGAATATATGTATAAGTTATAGATATTATGTGAGAGAGTAGGTTAAGTAAATTTATTATTAATACTCCTCTTAAATATCTATGTATGGTTTGTCAGCAAAGGGCGCACTCCTCGTCATCCTCTGGGGTCGGACGACACTATTGCTTTCTCCGTGTATGCTGAGTTGAGGCACGAGTTTGACATGCTTCAGGGCAAGTACGACCAACTGATAGACCGATTGAAGAACGTGTATCCGGACAACCGAAACTATGAAGGGAAGCCTAAGGAGCAGATGACTACGAGACTTGAGACTTTGGATCAGTACGTCAATACTAAGCTTGAGGAGATGCCATCGCACAGAGACCGTACCAGCCAGTATATCATCCAGATGGTGGCGGATGAGCTCCAGAGTATTGTGAAGACGCTTCGAGAGGAGAAGACTACCAAACCCCATTCTGATGGAATGGAGCCTTAGTTCTTTCCATTATCTACCTTTCATGTTGTTGTATTATCGGACTATGTAGAACTCCCTGTTGTTCCTTTAAATAAGCATGTTATTCCTAAATTCATACCTTATCTTAATCTTGATGTATTGTGACCTTAAATTTCCATGCATTATCGTTCCGTTAGCTTTCAATTGTTTATTTTACGCCTTTATATGCATCACCCTATTTGTTTAATTTGAAACTTGACCTCATATGTGAATCAGAATGCCATGCGACACCCTCGAATTATTTCATTATTCATACCTATTTTGACGTAACTCTTATTTCAGGATCATGCCACCCAAAAAGAAGAACCCCACAACCACATCTACCACATATCCAAATATACTTCGATTACTGGAAACCTTACAACAGCAAACAAACGTTATAGCTCAACAACAACTAACTCTTCAATAACAATTTGAAAACCAAGATAACCGTGAACCACACCAACCACCTGATCCACCAGTACCACCTCGATAAGTTGTTACTTTCAAGGCCTTTCAGAATGTGAATCCACCTGCATTTCATGATACCACTGATCCAACAATAGAAAACACATGGATTAAGAAAATGGAAAGAGCTTTTGAATTGGTACAGTTAGGGGATGATCAGAAGACACCATATGCTACTTACTTCCTGAAGGGCGAAGTCATCTATTGGTGGGATTCAGTAAAAGCTATGGAAGCAAATCAGCAAGTTTCTTGGGAAAGATTTAAGAAGTTATTTTTGGAAAAATATTACCCTAAGTACATGCAGAATCAGATGGAGCTTAAATTTCTTGAATTGAAGCAAGGGAGTATGTCTGTACTGGAGTATGAGAAGAAGTTCACAGAGTTGTCAAGGTTTCTGAAAAAGTATACCAGTAGTGAGGAGGAAAAAGCAAAGAGATTCCAACAAGGATTAGAGTCTTGGATCAGAGATAGAGTGGCTATGTTTGAGCTTGATACTTATACAGGCGTAGTGCAGAAGGCTGCTCTGATTGAGAGTAATGGGATGCAGTCAAGGAAGGAAAGGGATAAGAAGAAGAGAAAGGTTCCATTTTTATGGAGAAAAGTCTGAAGCCAGAAATTCACAAGACAGGAATATGAAGAAGATTAAATTCCATAAAGGCGAAAATTTTCAAAAGAAGGGAAATTTGAGCAAAAGACAGGAATAAAAGAGGAACAACCAGGCAAGCCAAAGACAAGTTGGAGAAAACAGATTTCAGAGACCCGAATGCAAGCATTGTGGAAGAAGGCACCCCCGGAGTGTGTAATAAGCTGAGCATAACATGCTATAGGTGCAACCAGAAGGGACATTTGGCAAACGAGTGTAAGATGCCGAAGCCAGGAGTTACATGATACAAGTGTGGAAAGACTGGATACATAGCTAGGGAGTGCAAGTCAACCGGACCAGTCAAAGCTCTGATGAATGTGGCAAGTACCAGTGCAATCGTGCCAACTGAGGTATTGGCCTTACCTCCACCACCTAAAATAACTCTGCAAGCAACATCAAGGACATTTGATTTAAAAATGAAGGACAATGTTCAGAACTCTGAGGTGATAGCAGGTACACTTTTACTAAATAATGTTGAAGCTAAAGTATTGATTGATTCTGGAGCGACGAGATCTTTCATATCAGAAACTTTTGTTGATAAACTTCAATGTGATTAAATGGTTATGAACGAGGTAGTAAATATGGTAATTGTGAATCAAGAGAAGATTCATGTGAGTCAAATTTGTCCTAAGTGTGAGATTGATATTTTGTAGTACAAATTTTCAGCCGACTTGATACTCTTCAAGTTGGGAGAGTTCGATATAATTTTAGGCATGGATTGGTTAGGGAAGAATAACGCCCGGATTAATTTTAAGTCCAAGAAGGTGTATTTAAAGACGAAGAGTGGAGAGAAAGTAGTATTTAAGGGACAGAGGCAAGAGCAACTGTTTCTTACAATTGTCCAGGCTAAGAAGTTACTTAGGAAAGGTTGCGAGTCGTTCCTAGCTTATGTAGTGGATTCAGAAAGGGAAAACCTCAACATAGAAGATATTCATGTAGTCAACGAATTCTCAGATTTATTCCTAGATGAACTACCAGGCTTACCGCCAGATCGACAAATCGAGTTCGAGATCAACCTTGCTCCGGGCACGGAACCAGTTTCGAAGGCCCCATATAGGATGGCACCAGCAGAAATGAAAGAGTTGGCAAGCCAGCTACAAGAATTATTGGACAAAGGAGTGATACGGCCAAGTACGTCGCCATGGGGAGCACTTGTTCTGTTCATAAAGAAGAAAGATGGAAGTATGCGGTTATGTATAGATTATCAGGAGTTGAATAAGGTGACGATTAAGAACCGTTACCCGCTACCAAGAATAAATGACCTATTTGATCAGCTGAAAGGAGCAAAGTTCTTTTCAAAGATTGACTTGAGATCAGGATACCATCAATTAAAGATCAAAGAAGAAGATATTCCAAAGACAACATTCAGGATAAGATACGGACATTATGAATTCTTAGTAATGCCTTTTGGATTGACTAACGTCCCGGCAGCATTTATGGATCTGATGAATCGGGTATTTAAAAAGTATTTGGACAAGTTCGTAGTGGTGTTCATTGATGACATCCTTATTTATTCAAAGTCGGAAGAAGAACATAAGCAGCATCTATGGATAGCATTGGAGATACTCCGACAAGAGAAGTTGTATGCCAAGTTTTCTAAATGTGAGTTCTGGTTAAAGGAAGTTCAATTTTTGGGACACGTCATTGGAGATAAAGGAGTTAAAATAGATCCGGCAAAGATTGAGGTGATTATGAGTTGGGAGAGGCCAAAGACACCTACGGAAGTACGAAGTTTTCTAGGATTGGCGGGGTATTATAGAAGATTTGTCAAGGATTTTTCGAAAATCGCCACGCCACTGACTAAGTTAACCAGGAAGAACCAGAAGTTTGAATGGAATGCAGAATATGAGGATAGCTTTCAAGAGTTGAAGCAGAGGTTGGTAACAGCTCCGGTGTTAGTACTACCAGACGACCAAGGAAACTTTGTGATTTTCAGTGATGCTTCACATAAAGGATTGGGATGTGTGCTAATGCAACACAATAAGGTGATCGCGTATGCATCAAGACAGTTAAAACCGCATGAATTGAAGTATCCTACGCATGACTTGGAACTAGCAACCATAGTATTCACACTTAAGATTTTGAGACATTACCTCTACGGAGAAAAGTGTGAGATCTACACGAATCACAAGAGCTTAAAGTATATTTTCACTCAGAAGGAGCTCAATATGAGGCAAATGAGATGGTTGGAATTGATTAAGGACTATGATTGCTCGATAAATTATCATCTGGGAAAGGCAAACGTCGTAGCCGATGCTTTGAGTAGGAAGGAAAGATTATGATAGCAACACCAAAAGAATTGTATGAAGAGATTAAGAGATTTGAATTGGAACTTTATGATTGTGGAATAGTTGAATAGGTTTGTCGTACAATGACTTTTCAGCCAACATTATTGGAAAAGATAAGGAAATGTCAGGAAAAAGTAATGAAGGAAGAGAAAAATCAGCTAACTGGAGAAGAGATTGGTACCCAAAAGGATGAGCAAGGTATACTAAGGTTTTCCTCAAGAATTTGGATTCCTCATGTACCTGAATTGAAGAATGAGATTTTACAAGAAGCCCACAATTCAAGATTTTCAATCCATCCGGGAAGCACCAAGATGTATCGAGACTTGAAGCAGAACTTTTGGTGGCCAAATATGAAGCGAGAAATGGCAGAATGGGTTGTGAAGTGTTATACTTGTCAGAAAGTGAAGGCAGAATATCAAAGACCAAGCGGATTAATTCAGCCCCTAAAGATTCCAGAATGGAAATGGGAAAATATTGCTATGGACTTTATAGTGGGACTACCGCGAATGAAATCCGGACATGACGCTATATGGGTTATAGTTGATCGCCTTACGAAGTCGGCGCATTTTCTTCCAATTAATGAGAAGTCGTCATTGGACAGATTGGTTCATCTGTATGTGTGTGAAATCGTACTAATATATGGAGTGCCCGTATCGATAGTTTCAGACAGAGACCCCCGATTTAACTCGAGATTCTGGAAGCAATTTCAAGAGAGTCTAGGTACGAAGTTGAACATGAGTACGGCGTATCACCAGCAGACTGATGATTAGAGCGAAAGGACAATTCAAACAATCAAAGACATGTTGCGCAATTGTGTAATTGATTTTGTAGGAAGTCGGGACGACCACTTGCCATTAGTAGAATTCTCCTATAACAACAGCTATCACTCCAGTATTGGCATGCCACCATACGAAGCTTTATACGGATGAAAATATAGATCACCGACAAGTTGGGATGAAGTAGGAGAAGGAAAGATTCTAGACTCAGAATTGGTACAACAGTTGCATGAGACAGTCAAATTAATTCAGAAAAGGTTGCTTGCAGCTCAAGATAGACAGAAAAAGTATGCGGATCCAGCACGTAAGGATGTTAGATTCCAAGTAGGCGAAGCCGTTTTGCTGAAGGTGTCACCAAGGAAAGGGTTGTTTAGATTTGGCAAGAAAGGAAAGTTAGCACCTAGATATATAGGTCATTTTGAAATTTTAAGTCAAGTGGGGAAGGTGGCTTATGAGTTAGCCTTACCACCTCAGTATCAGTATGTGCATAATGTGTTCCATGTGTCATTGCTTAAGAAGTACAATCCCGATGCCAACCATGTGATAGAATATGAACCTGTAGAAATTCAGGCAGACCTGTCATTTATGGAGCAACCTGTCAAATTACTCGACAGGCAAGTAAAGAGTCTTAGGAATAAGTCGGTAAAGTTAGTGAAAGTACTTTGGAGGAACCCCAAGGTCGAAGAATCAACCTGGGAGTTAGAGTCTGATATGCGTTCCCGGTATCCTCATCTGTTCTCTTAGATTCTGGGGACATAATCCTTTAAGGAGGAGAGGATATTACGACCGACATTTTGTGTAATATTATTTATGAACTTTGTATAATATTAGAGCAGATTATAAATATACTTAGTGATTGTACGTTTGTGTGAATGAAAATTTTTTGCGTTATAAGTTGCTTTATATAGATTATAAATTTTTCAAAGCAAGAGTTTTATTATTTGCCTTTATTTTTTATTTATAAGGAATATTCTATACCTTGGAAAATTTTCTTTTAAAAATTATTTCATTTACAAATTTCAAAAGTGATCTCATAAAATTTTTAAAAATCCAAGTTATTTTATGGTACAACTTTTATAATTTTTGAAATATTAATTTTATTTATAAAAATTATTCTTTACAACTAATTGTTTATTTAATTTTCATTTTACTCTTTTGCCCATGCATGCAAATCACTTCTAATTCAACTCAAGGGCACTAGAATCAATAAACACCCCACTAACCACTCCTACCAAGGCCATTTTACTAGAATACCCTTGCATGCAAGTTTGTTTTCAAGAAGAGAAGGGAGGGAAGGGTAAAAACACACTCCACTCACAAGTTGTATATGATTAATTCCATGATCATACTCATATACACACTCAACCAAACTCTTTCTACTCCCACTCAATTCTCTCTTTTTTCTTTTCCTCCACCCCTCTTCCTTGCTCTCGGCGGAAACCCCCCATCCCACTCCCTTCCATTTTTCCATCTAATTTCTCATCTTCCCTAGTGTAATTCCCCTACCTACATTTATTTTATATACTTCCCAAGGATTTTGTGATTAGGAGATGAAGTTGCATGGTTGCATGTGTAGCTTTTGTGTGATCTCCAAAGAGAAACTCTTGATTCTTGTGAATTTAAGAGCTCTCTATGAGATACATTTCATATATATTTTAACCAAGTGTTTTATGGAGAAACAATGCCTTAAAAACCTTTGCATGCTACTTAAATTTCACTATATAATCATGATTATCCATGCATGCTAGTTTTAAGATGTTAATATGATGATCAACCATGTTGTGTATGCTACTCTTCTTGAAATCATGTTTTCATGTTTAAAAGTCTATAAATTCAAATTATTTGTGCTTGAAATAGATTGTTTCCATGATGTATTGCTTAATAATAGTTAAGAGAAAATATATTTCATGATTATTAAGGCTGGGTAATAGGTTCAAGTCGAATTTACAAGAATTTAAACTCCATGTTTAGCCGAAACCTTGTTAAGTGTTTTCCATGAGTTGCATATTGTATTTTTATTTGCATGTAGGTGTTCTAGGGCATAGATTATCTCCACTCTTGTTGAGGCACTATTTTAGGATATTGATGCACTAGGTTTGCTTTGGTAAAGGTTGGATGCTTGGTTAATAAGTGAGAGTTAAGGTGGAAAGGGTTTGGTTAGTATTTGCATTTTTCCAGAATTTTTGCACTAGTTTGTGGGGAAGTTTTGATTGGGCATTTGTTGTGCACTTTGAGGCCCAAGCCACAAGAAGCTAGCACTAGGAGTATACAATAGGTTTTAGGTGTTTTTTAGAGGTTTGTAAGACGTTTGTTTAGGTGCACGAGTGGAAACACAAAATCTGTCCAGCACGGGACAGTTTTGTTGCAACTTAGAAATGGGAAGTTTTGACCATGTCATAGGTAGGCCCTCATTAGGCCCTGTTGGGCCTTAGTTAGAGGGAGTGCCAGAGGAGTTTTTTCCAGCCATATTTCATAGGATTTGAGTTAGAATAATGTGTCACAAGTTAGTTCAAGTCAGGACCTTTTCTTCCCGGAAAAACAGGGGAACTATGGACTTTAAGCTTAGGCCTAAGGAGGCCCAAGCTAGGTCCTTGAGCTAAATCAAGTTTGGGAGTTGCCTTATGATCAGAAGAGTTTAGTGTATAAGTTTTTGAGGTAAACGTGAAGTGTAAGAGGGTCTAATGCACCCAAGAAACCATAGATGTCATTCCGAAATTTACCATAATAAGCACCTTCACTTACCATATAGTTTTAGAGCACATATGAGTGAGGCCTAGGTTAACTACTATAGTTACAAGATAGCATAAATCTAGTAGAGTGAAAGGCCCAAGTTAGGGTCAATAGGAATTGGATGGTTTAGTAAAGGCACATCGAGTTAGGAGGCCAAAATTTGGGAATTTTGTCTAGTTTAGCAATCAAGTGACTTAAGTTGTGGAGCGAGATCATCCAAGCCTAGTGTTTCAATATGGTGTCTGTGATATTATTTGGTACTTAAATATGGTATGTGAGCATATGTGGCTATGTGTACTATTATGTTTATAAGGTGATTATAAATTGCGTGTATATAGGCCTAAGTGCCATTGTGTTTAATTTCGAGTTGTAAATAGGTTGAGTTGGTGAGAATATATTATAATGAGGTTATTATTAATTATGTAGGATCTCGAGATGAGGGTAAACTTGCCATAAAGGTCGAGTAAAGCTTCCAATTGCTCCTACCTGCCAGTCCAGTCCAGCCTTTCTCAAGGCAAGTGATTCAATCTGCTTTTAGTTTACACTGCAAATGTGTGATAGCTAGTTCCTATATATGATGCGAGTATTCTGATTTATCTTGTTATACATGTACCAAGTGGTTCTCAAACCTACCTTCGTATTATATAGAAATGCCATGAACCCTCAAGTGTCTATTGCAAGTAATTTAGCTTCATTTGAAGATTGTTATGAAAGTAGATTAAATGTCATATTATTTTAGCATACCAAAGTAATTGTGATGGTGAACCATGTGTAAGTTATACTCAGTAACCTCATCTTGAAGCCTAAAAGCCAGTCATTCCTTAAAAATTATTAATGATTGTTGATAACCCTATCCTTACCCTAAAATCTTGATACCCCGTTATACCTTGAGCTGATGATCACTTCCTTTGTATTTTAACACCTATATCATACCTGGAACCAGTAATGCTTATATTCTTGATATTTTAATACCTATACCTTATCTGAAACTATTGTTTTAAGCCTAGTATGGCATTATTCTTTCATATTATCCAATAACCTTACTAAATCTCCTTGTCAAAATCCTTGTAAATAGAAACCGTTCAATTACCCTGATAGAGTAAAGTCTAGTGGATCATGACCTTGAGATTTAGTGGACATATTTCCAGTATTTCAAAGTTGATCTATAATCCCTTGATAAAGATGTTTACTGTTTAAGAAAATAATTGTCAATCGGCATCAGTTTTTGAAAAGATTAAAAATTTGGATTTTCAGTCCCAAAGGGGGATAAATGTTTTCTTTAAATAGTAGATCTGGACTGAGACACGAGTCATTTCCATACTTAAATTTGAGGCTTAAAAGTTGCCTAGGGATCCCATTAATGTTTTAGAACCCAGCGAGGTTCGGGATTACTTCACGGCTGATCACCGGCTGTAATCCATAGCGTCATAAAATGGTTTTTGATTAAGAAATAATTTTGGAAATATTTTGATACAAACAAATGATGCCATCACCCAAAAGTTCATCTCTTGTTACTATTAGCTCTATCTTTACATTGTTATTCTCATATAACTCGATTTATGTTTTGTATCGTATTGTTTAGCACTTGTTGAGCATTTGGCTCACTACTTGCTTTCACCCTGATATTACAGCTAGCAGCTATGGTTAGATTCAAGCAAACAGCACGTAAGACTTGGGATGCCGATGCGTATGTTCGAGCTCAGGTAGAATAAGAGATAGTTTTGTGTGAGGACTCGATATTAAAACCAGTTGTAATGGTTAATAGTGTTGGGCTGTTCCAAACCCTAAACTGTAAGATCTTGGATTCAATTGTATTTACTATCTTTTAATTATTGTAATAGTTTTTATATTATGTATTGTTAAGTTGGGGGTGTGACATCTTTTCATAGCCCAAACTAGCCATCATCTGCTGAAGGGCTGGCTCCTCAACTATTGAACTTTAGACACAGTTTTCTGGAAAATGTAAAGCCTGTCGAACTGTAGCCAGAGTCACTACGTGCTCATCCTCCCCTGTTGAAAAGATAATACTTGGGGACCCATGAGCACCACCATCATCATACATGCCACTTCTCCAAAACTCCAGCACTTGAGTTCCAGAGATGGCTTCTGGTTGGGTCAAAGCATACCCAATCTCAGAGTTAGCAAGGAAATCATGAATAAAGTGAAGTTCTGATGGAGCTTCATCCTTGCTAAGAATAGCCAAGTAGTTGTTGGGAACAAACTTAGCTCCATTGAAAACAATATCTTTTGGTGCCATTTATATTAAAAAACAAGTGAGAAAAAGAGTGTTTGCAAGGTATTTGATAAAATGCATGTATGAAAAAGAACTTTAGAGAATATTAGTGGGTGAGAGAAAATAAGAGAGATAAGAGAATGAGAGATGTAGGTAAAAGATTGTAAAATCTTTTAACTTTTTATTTATACAACCCACGTGAAATATGGCAGACAGTTTACACCTGGCAACATGTGAACAGTCAATAGTTAAAGCAGGAGTTAGTGGGCACGGGAAATAAGTAATAATTACTGTGCACATGCAGTTTTTTAAGAAAAACATGTTTACCACTAACCCAAATGATTATGACTATTTTTATCTCACCTAATTATATTCTGAGTAAATATGACAGTTTCAGTATTTACCACAAATAAGTCAAGTAAATAAATAATGTCACATAAGCGTCAGAGTTTCCATCAGGATTTAATATCAGAACTTGACTTTTTATCAGATTTTAACAGTCATCAGAACATGGCTTCTGTACGCAAAAAGTGAATGTCTGTTTTTGTGATTCTTCATACAAATACTGACTTGTTTCTTCAGAGTTTAATTATCAGAACTTCCATCAGAACTTGTCCGCAGAATTTATGCAAATGACACTTAACTGTTTGTCAAAAACAACTTAATCACCACAGTAATTTTCATTATTCATATGAAGTGAGAGTGTGTTCATTAGCAGAATATCAGATAAAGATTAAAGTATGATAAACTTTAGTACAACTTAGAAATAAGGCATAACTAAGAAAAGTGCTTAAAATCTGTCATTAATAATGAAGTCTGCTATAGAATAAATTTATGCAAGAATCCACCTCAACTGTTTGTGCTCATTTTATGCATCTTTTAACATTCTTTTTCACAGTGGCTTCTCAGTGTAAGTGCGTCACAACTGCTATTAGAATTTATGCTATTATCAGGGTATTTCTCCAGTAATCAGAGAATGTGAAAAGTCACCAAGAAAAATTTATTTGCTTTTCTAATGCATATTACTTAATACCAGCAATGCACTTGGGTCTTCCCTTCCACATATTTACTCTAGATCTCAAAGGAGTACCCGACTTCAATTTTCTGTTCTTTTCTTTTCTTCAGATAAGTGAGGCTTATCAAGCATGTGGTTCATCCTTAAGATTTACTGACATTAGAATTTGACAGATAAGAAGCAAGACTCTAGTTTGTGACTTAGTAATAAGATACACAAAGTAAATTTGACTAAACTCAAAATTAGAATTTGCTTGTGTTAATGAATTTCCACATAAATAACTAATTCAAACATGAGATTTCTATTATGTTAAAGACTACTAGGTCAGCATCTAGCACATTTATCCTCATTGCATTGAATAGTCATAGAACATGCAAATCACTATCAGAGTATATAGATCCACATCAGATAACAATTAGCATTTAATGTATTACAATTTAAGCACAGATTTCATGAAGATAAGACAATCTGTAAACACTGATCATAAAGTCGGATGCATGAGAACAAAAACTAAGCAGATTTAGAGAAAGAACCTGAAACCATTCTAAGTTCATTTACCAGTCTTGTAAAAGTAGCTTCACATAGTGGTTTTGTGAAGATATCTGCTAGTTGTTGATCTGTTGGAACAAAATGCAATTCCACTGTACATTCCATCACATGTTCCCTTGTGAAATGGTACCTAATGCTGATGTGCTTTGTCATTGAGTGTTGAACTGGATTACCTGTCATAGCAATAGCACTTTGATTATCACAGTAAATAGGTATTTTAGAAAATTCTAACCCATAGCCCAGTAACTGATTCTTCATCCAAAGAATCTGTGCACAACAGCTTCCTGCAACAATATATTCTGCTTCTGCAGTTGATGTGGAAATTGATTTATGTTTCTTGCTAAACCAAGAAACCAATCTACCTCCAAGAAATTGGCAGCTTCCACTAGTACTTTTCCTTTCAATTTTACATCCTGCAAAAGCTGCACCTGAGTAACCTATTAGCTTAAAATCTGATTCTCTAGGATACCACAATCCTAGATCAGCTGTACCCTTCAGGTACTTGAAAATTCTTTTCACAGCTATTAGATGAGGTTCTCTTGGATCTGCTTGAAATCTTGCACAAAGACAGGTTTCATACATGATATTAGGTCTACTTGTAGTTAAATAGAGTAAAGAGCCAATCATACCTCTGTAGTTTGTAATATCTACTGATGGACCAGTATCTTTATCTAACTTGGTTGCAGTGGCCATGGGAGTGGATGCAGTTGAACAGTCTTGCATTCCAAATTTCTTCAGTAAATTTCTGGTGTACTTGGATTGATTGATAAAAGTACCTTCTTCATTTTTCTTGACTTGAAGTCCCAGAAAATAACTAAGTTCTCCCATCATACTCATTTGATATCTTGCCTGCATTAGCTTTGCAAACCTTTCACAGAGTTTGACATTTGTAGTACCAAATATGATATCATCAACATATATCTGTACCAAAAGTAAGTCCTTTCCATGGTTGAGGTAGAACAATGTTTTATCAATTATTCCTATGTGAAATCCACTTTCCAGAAGGAATTGAGCTAAAGTCTCATACCATGCTCTTAGAGCTTGCTTAAGGCCATAAAGTGCTTTGTCTAATCTGTAGACATGATTTGGAAATTTTGAGTCTTCAGATCCTGGAGGTTGTTCAACATATACCTCTTCTTCCAATTCTCCATTGAGAAAAGCACTTTTCACATCCAATTAAAAGACTTAAAATTTTTGTGAGTAGCATAAGCCAAAAAGATTCTTATGGCTTCCATCTAGCAACTGGTGCAAATGTTTCATCATAATCAATATCCTCCTGTTGAGAGTAGCCTTTAGCAACCAGCCTTGCTTTGTTCCTTGTAATTATGCCATCACTGTCAGTTTTATTTCTGAACACCCATTTTGTGCCAACAATGGATTTATTCTTTGGTCTTGGCACTAGGGTCCAGACTTTATTTCTTTCAAATTCATTTAACTCTTCCTGCATTACTTGCACCCAATCAGGATCTTGAAGAGCTTCTTCCACTTTCTTTAGTTCAGTTTGAGATAGAAAAGAATGATAGAGACATTCATTTGATGTTGCAGTTCTAGTTCTGACACCTGCTTCAGGATCTCCAATTATTAAATCAGGTGTATGTGATTTGGTCCACTTACTTGCAGATGGAACTTGATTTCTAGAACTGGATCCTCCCCCATGATCCATGCTGTCTCAATCAGCATTTTTTGATGCTCCCCCTGTAGTTATGCTCTCTGAAACTTCAGAATTTGAGTTGGATCCTTCAGGATTTGAAGAATCAGAGTTTCCAGAATTATCAGAATTTGGCTCATCAGAACTTGATGAATCAGAACTTGAAGAGCCAGTGACAGGTTATGATGCTTCTTGAGAGTCTTGAGTTGTGGTAGGATCTTCACCTTGCTCCCCCCGGACAGGTGCATTTTCCTTTGGAGTTGTTACCACAGTTTCAATGACATCAGAATTTAACCCGTCAGAACTTACAGGATCAGAGTTTAAGTCATCAGAATTTACAGAATCAAAATTTAAATCTTCATTTTCATATCTCAGTTGATCATGATCATTGAAATCTTCAAGTCTAGTAATCTTCTTTTCATCAAAAGATACATTGATAGATTCCATGACAACCCTTGTTCTTAAATTGTAGACTTTGAAGGCTTTTGTGGAAAGTGGATATCCAACAAAAATTCCTTCATCAGCTTTTAAATCAAATTTTGACAGCTGTTCAGGATGAGTCTTAAGAACAAAACACTTACATCCAAATTCATGAAAGTATTTCAGATTTGGCTTCTTTTTCTTCACCATCTCATATGGTATTTTTCCATGCTTATTTATGAGTGTAGCATTCTGTGTAAAACAAGCAGTCTCCACAGCTTTAGCCCAAAAGTAGGTTGGTAGCTTTGCTTCATCAAGCATAGTTCGTGCAGCTTCAATGAGAGTCCTGTTCTTTATTTCTACAACTCTATTTTGCTGTGGAGTTCCAGGTGGAGAAAATTCTTGTTTGATTCCATGCTCTTTATAGAACTCTTCCATGATTGAATTCTTGAACTCAGTGTCATTATCACTTCTTATAATTTTAACAGAATCTTGGACCAATTTATCCAGCTGTCTGACATGATCAGTTAGAGTAGATGCAGTTTCATTCTTCTTGTGCAAGAAATACACCCAAGTGTATCTTGTGAACTCATCCACTATAACCATAGCATATTTCTTCTTTACAATAGACATGACATTGACTGGACTAAATAGATCAACATGCAGTAGATGATAAGGCTCAAGAATTGAAGATTTAGTTTTGCTCTTGAATGAAGATTTTCTTTATTTTGCCTTTTGACATGAATCACAAAGGCCATCAGGAGCAAATACTGATTCTGGAAGTCTTCTCACAAGATCTTTCTTTACTAGCTCATTTATGTTATTGAAGTTTAAGTGAGAGAGTCTTTTGTGCCAATTCCTGCTTTCTTCAATTGATGCTCTACTCAACAGATAAATTGCAGAACCATCAGAACATGTTGAAAGTCTGGCTTCATAAATGTTACCATGCCTGTAACCTTTCAGAACCACTTTTCCAGTAGAATTGCTTACAACTTCACAGTGTTCTTCAAAGAAATCCACATTATAACCTTTGTCACAGATTTGACTCACACTTAGCAGATTGTGTTTAAGTCCTGAGACAAGAACTATAGTTCCAATGATGACATTCCCAAGATTGATATTGCCATATCCCAAAGTTTTTCCCATGTTTCCATCTCCATAAGAAACTCATGGGCCAGCTTTCTCCATAAAGTTTGATAGCAGGGCTTTATTTCCAGTCATATGTCCTGAACATCCACTGTCCAGCACTAGGATATTTTTCCTGTTGCCCAGCAATCACAAAGACCACTATTGGTTAGTTTTAAGGACCCAGACTTGCTTGGATCCTTTGGCCTTTTTAAGTTTGTTAGCATTTGCAGCGGATTTAGTTTCAGAGTTTATGCTAACATGCTGTTTATCAGAATTTATATCATACTTTGCATCAGACTTTACACTAGAAGGAATAATACTAACTTTCTCCAAAGAAGGTTTTATTTGATAATAATCATAGTACAAACTATAATATTCCTTACAAGTATAAATAGAATGCCATAAACTATCACAATGAAAACAAGGATTTTGTGGCTTAAACCTAACAGACTGACTTTTAACTCCTGATTTAGTAGGTAAAGAGTTTATATCTATATTTTTCCTGTAAAAAGAAGCAAGATGGTTAGAGTTTCCACATTTATAACATTTCTTTCTAGGAGCATTAGGAATAGGCATATAATTATTGCTTTTATTCACACCTTCCTTTCCATTCCTATTTTTCCTAGCTTTCTTTACCTTATTGACATTCCTAATCTCTTTCAGCTTATGCTTAAACTACTTCTTTGTCATTAAGCCTATGTTTACTTCAGCTGGTTTATCCTGTTCTAATTTGTCAGAAGTTGACTTTTCCTTGACTTCTGTCCTAGACTCTTTCATCTTTTCAGAATCAGACTTTACAATTTTTGTTACAAACTTAACAGGATTTACCTTTGGCTTAGTAGTCTGTTTAACAACAATTGGCTCAATTTGTTCCGTTCCTTTTTCACTTTTATCATCTCCATAACCTAAGCCCTCTTTCCAGTTTCCACTACTTAATAAATTCTGAGTTGTTCTGCCATAGTTAGTCCAAGTTCTGATAATTTCTCTTTCATTTTCTAAGTCAGCTTTTAGAGATTCATTCAACTTTAACACTTCTTCTCTAACATAGAAAGCCTCATCTCTTTCTTTCTTAGTTTGATGAGGAAAAACTAACTCCTTTTCTAAATAGTCATTCCTATTTTTAAAAGCAAGATTTTCAGATGTTAATATTTACATGTTAAAGTCTGATCTCTATAACTAATGAACATGGTTTTAAGATACAATCTCAACTCAGTAATATCATCAGTATGAAAAGCATAAGTTGTTTGAGGTACCTTTAATTCAGCAGTTTCAGGACTGCCATCAGCATTTGCCATCAAGGCATAGTTTACCTCATGTTCAGAATCTGAAGTGTCTATCCAGCTTTTCTTCGTTGTGACAAGTGCCTTCCCTTTGTCACTTTTTCCGTTCTTGTAGTCAGGAAATATGTGGCCTCTTTCACCACAATTGTAGCATTTGACATTTGAGTTATCTCCTCTATCAGACTTTCATTTACCTTCAGACTTTCTGAATCCTTTCTTATCAGAACTTCCACTTTTCCTTGAAAACTTCTTGTCTTTTCTGAATTTCCTGTAGGCTATCTTTGTGATACCCTTCACCATAAGATCACACAATTTCATCATCTCTTCATCAGCATCCATTTCAGGTAAACTTTTAGTTTCTGAATCATCATCATCAGAATATGATGACTCTGAATCAGACTTTATGATGAGAGCCTTCCTTTGCCTCTGTTTGAGGCAATAACTTTAAGAGCTTCCTCCTCAGCTTTAAGAGTAACTGTCATTGACTTTCTTCCATGTCTCTTGCTCCTTTGATCCATCTCAAGTTCATGAGTCTTGAGCATACCATAAATTTCATCAAGAGTAGTTTCAGTAAGGTCATAGTTGTCTCTTATGGTAGTAAACTTCAAATCCCAATTTTCAGGAAGAGCTAAAAGGAATTTTAGATTTGAATCTTCAAGATCATATTCCTTGTTCACCAGTGACAGATCATTCAAGAGTTTGGCAAACCTGTCATATAAATCAGTTAATGACTCATCAGCTTTTGAGTCAACGTGCTCATACTCTTGAGTGAGTATAGTCCTCATGTTCTTCTTGATTGCATCAGTTCCCTGGCATCTTGTCTCCAAAGCATCCCATATCTCATTTGCAGTCTTGCAATGAATTACCCTGTTTGACATGACATTATCAATGGCACTATGCAGCAAATGCCTTACCCTTGTATCCTTGGAAATAGATGAGATGTCTTCAGCTGTATACTCACCTTTCTCCTTTGGTATGGTCTTTGCTGGTTGATCAGCAACTACAACAGAGAGCTTGGTTGGCTTATGTGGTCCTTCATTAATTATGTCAAGGTATTCTGGATCTGTAGCTTCCATAAACATAGCCATCTTTACTTTTCATATGGGATACTCAGAAGGTCTCAGTATGGGAACCCTAATAGTTTCATATCGACTGTGGGTTTGAGTATTTTGAGTTTCTTGAGTTTTGGTGGGCTTGGTTGGAGTTTGTGCTTCTTCAGACATGATTGTTTGGACCTTTACTGTATGTGTGTTAACAGATAAGCTCTGATACCAATTGTTAGGTCACACAACACTGTAGAAGGGGGTTGAATACATTGTTTATACAATTAACTCGATTTAACACAAGTATATAACAAAGATCAAGTATATTGAATAAACTCTATTACAATAAGAACTGTTGTTCTCTCTCAGTGATGAACAAATATCACTAAGAGCTGCTAGGTTACAATGTATAATCTTCTCGCTAATGATAACACATATACTGTAAACCCTAAGTCTATGTTTATATAGTACATAGTTACAAGATAACTTCTAATTGATATGGAATATAATTCTGTCTCCTAAAATATATCATTCAGATATCTTCTACAAGTCTTCCAATCTTCTAACTCTTTCCATGCATATCTTCTTTTGTTTTAGTCTCGATCTTCTCCTATAAATCAGCTTCCTTCCTTATTTGTAAGTCTTCCTGCACTTAAGTTCTGATATGACCTTAAGTTCTAATATTAAGTTCTGACTTCCAGTAAGTCCTGATTTCAGTAAGTCCTGATATGTCCGGTTTGTTAAGATCTGAAAACTAAACATGAATCATATTAGACATAACATCTCCAATATATCTAACAAGAGCATATCCAATTGGACATTGGAGTAAGAAATCCTGTATATCATGAAAATATTGAGGAAACTGCTGATGTGTAAGTGGAGCCAAGTAGTTGTTGGTTCTAAAAGTGTTGCCATGAATAATGGTTGTTTGGCTGAAGAGGGGTGAAAGCTCAGAAGATGACATGATGTTTGTAAGTGTTGAGGAAAGATGTTCGTTAGATATGAATAGTGAGGTTGTGTGTATGATAATATGTGTCACAGAATTTTTTGTGCAAAAAGAAGTTTGCAAAGATCAATTGTATATAACACACTTGGAGAAGGAAGCTTGGTGAATTAGACTTCTGATAGAGGATAACTACTGAAAAATTGGAGTGGAAAGTGGAGTGATATGCGGAATCAGCAACAAAGAATGCACTGCTCTTATAGTAAAATACTGTGTGACTTTGTTCAACAGTTTATCCACTTTTAAACAGTAATTAAGAAAACAATCACATTTTCAGCATTAAATAATTCAGAAATCATTTTTCAATAATATTCTAAATAAAATAAGCTGACCTGTCATCAATATTTGGTACCTCATATCTGTCAGGATTTGAAATCGTCAGGATTTTTCGATTCAAATTCATCAATATTTGCCAAAATAACTCAAACTTATCAGAAAATCACAATTTTAATCTCAAGAATCATCAAAAGATAGATGTTAATAGTGTGATATAGAGGTTACCAGGCTACATATAAGAACAAGAACATGCATACATAATTGAAGATCATAGATTAGGTCTTGTAAGCAAAACAAATAAAATTTCATTAATAATTCAAGAGAGTACATTTCATGAAATTTTTTATTACATGCAAAAAGATGATTACAAGAAGGTCCTAGTCTAGTTAGATGAACATCAACATCTTTGGTCTAAGAAGCCTGATAAAGCTGATGGTGAAGAGAAATAGTTGGAGGATGTTCAGTGCTTCTTCCTGCTTTCAATCAAGAGAACAGCAAGACGAATGACTCTCTCTTGCTGTCGAAGAGTGTGGAGATGAAGATCTTTTTGAAATCCCAGAAGATCATTTTTGATGACCTCTGGAAGTTGAATCCATATGTCGTTGAGATGGCATTGATGTGATACGGAGTTTGCATTCTATCATGAAAGATAGTCACAATATTGGTGAAATAGTTGTTAAACCAGGTGAAATGCGCCGTTGTTTGAGAAGAAGGAGATATGAGAAACAATGGTGAGGAGAGAGTTTTGTGTTTAAGAAGAGATGATTGAACTGAACAGAAATGACGGTTTAAATAACCAAGGGAATATCAAGAGACTAGGAGACTGATTGATTAGTGAGTGTAGAGTTAACTTAATGATTTAACCAAAAGATGTCTTATTAAGGCACGTCTTCCTAGACTGATTTGCAATGATTACAATGATATATATATTCATACATGCAAAATTAGAAAATAAATTCACTTAATTCATCATGCATATAATAAAATACATCAAATATTCCTGGCTTAATATTTTGAACAACATTTAGGACATATCAGGATTTGATTAATATACATTAGGATTTGATCAAATATAAATTGAAAAGAATTTATTTATCCCAACTAACCATACCAAGTTCATTGACAAGCTTTGTAAATGTTGCTTCAGGTAATGGCTTCGTGAAGATATCAGCCATCTACTAATCAGTAGGAACGAAATGAAGCTCAATTGTTCCTTCCACAACATGCTCTCTTATAAAGTGATATATGATGCTGATATGTTTAGTAAAAGAGTGTTGCACTGGGTTTTCTGTCATAGCAATAGCACTTTGATTATCACAATAAATAGGAATTTTTGAAAATGATAATCCATATTCCATGAGTTGATTTCTCATCCATAACAACTGAGCACATCAACTCCCAACTATAATATATTCAGCTTCAGCAGTCGAAGTAGAAATAGATATCTGCTTTTTACTGAACGATGAGACTAATCTGCCTCCCAAAAACTGACAGCTCCCTGATGTACTCTTCCTGTCTATTTTGCAGCCAGCAAAGTCAGCATCTGAATAACCACATAATGCAAAATCAGCTTCCCTTGCATACTAGAGACCAAGTGATACAATACCCTAGAAAAATCTGAAAATTCTCTTTACTGCAATAAGATGTGGTTCCCTTGGATTTGCCTGAAATCTTGCACACAGACAGGTGGCAAACATAATGTCTGGCCTACTAGCCGTTAGGTACAAAAGAGAACCAATCATACCTCTGTAATTTGAGACATCAATTGTTGTACCTTCACGAGGATCAAACTTTGTAGTAGTTGCCATTGGAGTTATTGTTGTTGCACTATCTTGCATATTAAACCTATTCAGCAGATTCTTTGTGTACTTTGACTGATTGATGTAGATCCCATTATCAGTCTGTTTAATTTGCAATCCCAAGAAGTAACTCATCTCTCCCATCATGCTCATTTGATATCTTGATTGCATCAACTTTGAGAACTTATCACACAGTTTTTGATTAGTTGATCCAAAAATGATATCATCCACATAAATTTGAACTAAAAGCAGATCTTTACCTTGATTCTGATAAAATAAAGTTTTATCTATTGTACCTCTTTTGAATCCACTTTCCAGCAAAAACTGAGCAAGAGTCTCATATCATGCCCTAGGTGCTTGCTTTAGTCCATAGAGTGCTTTGTCAAGTCTATAAACATGATCAGGATATTTAGGATCCACAAAACCAGGTGGTTGTTCAACATAGACTTCCTCTTCAAGTTCTCCATTGAGAAATGCACTCTTGACATCCATCTGAAAGACTCTAAATTTCTTTTGAGCAGCATATGCCAAGAAGATTCTGATTGCTTCTATCCTAGCAACAGGAGCAAATGTTTCATCATAGTCAATACCTTCTTGTTAGGAATATCCTTTAGCCACCAATCTTGCTTTGTTTGTGATGATTGTTCCATCAGAATCAGTCTTATTTCCGAAGACCCATTTTGTGCCTATAATTGACTTGCTCTTTGGTCTAGGCATCAACTTCCAAACTTCATTTTTTTCAAACTCATTCAACTCTTCTTGCATAGCCATGACCCAATCTGCATCCTTGAGTGCATCTTCTACTTTCTTTGGCTCTTCTTTTTAAAGTAGATTGTGATATAAACATGTGCAGGTTCATTAGTACAATGATTATCTTCAGAATTTGAAGGAGTATCAGGATTTGGATCATCAGGGTTTGACAGTTCATTAGAGTTTGATCCAGATTCTAACAATGCATTTTCAATTACAAAGATTAGAATTTCATGAGTGTCTTCTTCAAAACTAGGAATCTTCTTATCATCAAAAGATACATTTATGGAGACAACTATAGTATTTGTTCTCAGATTGAAAACTCTGTATGCTCTTGATAGTGAGTATCCAACAAAGATTCCTTCATCAGCTTTTGATTCAGACTTTCCTAGATGATCAATACGAGTTCTCAAAACAAAGCACTTGCATCCAAATACATGAAGATGATTGAGACTGGGCTTCTTTTCTTTCATCATCTGATAAGGAGTAACATCATGTCTATTTATCAGAGTGATATTCTGAGTATAACATGTTGTGTTTACTGCTTCAGCCCAAAAGTAAGTGGGTAGTTTTGCTTCTTCCAGCAGAGTCCTATCATCTTCAATCAAGGTTCTCTTCTTCCTCTTAACAACACCATTTTGTTGAGGTATACCAGGAGCTGAGAATTGTTGTTCTATGCATTTGTACTTACAAAATTCCTCCATTTTTAAATTCTTGAATTCAGTGCCATTATCACTTCTCAGAGTTTTCACTTTATGAGTGGATCCATTTTCAATTTGCCTTATGTGGTCCAGAAGAAATTATGGAGTTTCATCCTTCCTGTGTAGAAAATAAACCCAAGTATATCTAGTGAAATCGTCAACAATTACAAGTGTGTACCTTTTCTTGTTGATCGACATTAAGTTCACTGGTCCAAATAGATCCAAGTGTAACATGTGATATGGCTCAGAGATAGAGAATTCTATTTTGCTTTTGAAAGATACTATTTTTTGTTTGGACTTTTGGTAAGCATCACAAAGACCATCAGATGAGTATAGCATATTTGGTAATCCTCTTACTAGCTCCTTCTTGGCAATTTCATTGATTTAATTGAAGTTGAGATGTGAGAGTTTCTTGTGCCAGTTCCAGCTCTCATCTACTGATGCCTTTGAGATAAGGCAAGTAGCTTCTTTCTCAAGACTTTCATGTAGCCTTGATTCATATATGTTACCATGTTTGTATCCTATCAAGACAATTTTCTTTGACTTGTTATGAACAACTTCACAGTGTGAGTCATAGAATACCACATGATAACCTCTGTCAGTAATTTGACTGATGCTGAGAAGATTATGCTTCAGTCCTTCCACCAGAGCTACATTCTCTATTGCAACCTTTCCAATTATCAAGTTGCCATATCCCAGAGTGTGTCCTACATTTCTATCTCCATAAGATACATCTGGGCCAGCCTTCTTCTCAAATTTTGACAGCAGGGATTTATTTCCAATCATGTGTCCTGAACATCCACTATCCAAGACAAGTGTATTTTTCTTGTTACCCTGTAGTCAGAGGAATAATTAATTAGAAGGATTTTTAAGGACCCGCACTTGTTGGGCCCTCTTTTTGGACAACTTAAGCCTTTGTGAGTCAGGAGTACTTCTGATAGTTTTTCCTTTGTCAGGATTGGTCTTGTCAGAAGCAGATTTAGTAGAACCAAGAGAATTGAGCACACAAGCAACTTTATTAAATTTAGGCAAAGGTTCATAATAGTTGTGATATAACTTATGATAGGAACTACAAGTATAAATCGAATGCCAACTACTACCACAATGAAAACAAGGATTTTGTGGTTTATAAAATACTGATCTACCCCTAACATCAGACTCAGAAATATCAGTTTTCATTTTCTTACTCCTCCTGCAATCAATAGCAAGATGATTAGTATTACCACATTTAAAACAAGTTTTTCTAGGAGCATTGGGAACAACCTTATAATTAGAATCCTTAGAAATACCTTGCTTACCATTCATATTTCTTTTAGGACTTTTTACTTGAGGCTTGTAGTAACCTCGAATAATTTCTTTTTCAATTGTCTTTTAGACAAAAGTCCTATGTTCTTTTCTTTCTTAACGGTTTTAATGGTTTCCTTGTTTTCCTTTCTTTGAGATTTATCATTTACTAATTTTTCTTGTAATGCTGATGTTGAACCCTTTTCAAAGATGGATTTGGGTTCATCAGCTTCTGAAGAGATAAACTTAACAGGAGTTTTAAGGGTAGTCTCATTCTCAGTGTCAATATACTTAATTCCATCTACATAACCAAGACATTCTTTCCAGTTTTTCTTAGATATCATCTCATGAACCTTTTTTCCTGAAGCAGCCCAGACATTAAGAGTTTTTCTCTCATTTTCTAATTCATTTTCTAACATACTGTACTTAGCTTCTAGTACATTTGCTGTATGTTTAGCTTTCTCACATTCTTTCTGAATTTTAATCTGATTTACTAAGTCAGATTCCAACTTATCATTCCTAGACTTTAACATTTCATTTTCAGTTAACAGTCTATTGTTCACTAGAATCTTATTTTTAAAATTACCATGGAGAGACTTAAGAATTAATTTCAGTTCAGATATATCTTCAGTATCAAAAGAGAAGAAAGGAGTTGATACCTTAGACTCAGAGGAAGCAAGATCATCAAAGCTAGCCATTAGTGCATAACATGTGTCTTCATTTTCAGAATCAGAGGAGTTCATCCAATTCTTGCTTGATGTAATCAGGGATTTGTTCTTCCCTTTGTCATGATTTGTCTTCTTGCACTTTGTAGCAAAGTGACCAGGTTCATCACAGTTGTAGCACTTGATTTTTGTCCTGTCTACTTTTCCAGCTTTAGAGTCCTTTCCAACTATTCTTCCAGTTGACTTCCTTTCACCTCCAGTGAACTTCTTCCTAAAGTTTCTATTCTTCTTAGACTTCCTGAATTGCATCCTTTTGAAACCCTTAACCAACAATGCAGCCATTTGCATGACATCAGAATCTGTCATGTTCTCATCAGTTTCAGAATCAGTATCATCATCAGGATTTGATGATGAATTATCAGTATCTGATTCTGGCAGATTGTTCTTCTTCCTTGCAACTTCAACAAACCTTTCTTTTGAATATTTATCATTCACTTTCAAGGCAACTAATTTTCCTTTGCTGCTTTTCCTCTCCTTCCTTTGCTGGAATTCCAAGTAATGAGTTCTCAGCATGCCATAGACTTCATCCAGAGTGATTATTTCCAAAGCATACTGATGTCGTATGATTGAAGTCTGAGTCTCTCATTCTTCATTCTAGGCTCTCAGAAACTTAGTGTTTGAATTCTCTCGATCATACACCTTTCTTACCAAAGACAAATTGTTGAGCAAGGTCAAAAATCTGTCATAGATGTCAGTGAGACTTTCATCAGGCTTGGCCTCAAAATGTTCATATTCTTGAATCAGAACAGCCCTTCTGTTCTTCTTGATGGCCATGGTTCCTTGATATTGGGTTTCAAGAGCATCCCAGATCTCCTTGGCAGTCTTGTAGGCTATAACCCTATTTGACATCACAGAATCAAGACTGTTATGCAAAATGTTTCTTACCTTTGCATCTTTCAACACATCTACTTTCTCTTATGGTGTCCACTCACTCTTCTCCTTCAACTGATAATGTTCAGCAACAGTAGGAGTTGCAGGCACCAATTTTGTTGGCATGTAGGGTCCATCATTAATTATGTCGAGATAATCTGGATCTGTAGCTTTCAGGTGCATGAGCATCTTCACCTTCCATGTAGGATATTCAGTCTTTTTCAGAATGGGGATTTTAATACTTTCATACTTGTTCAGAGACATGTTTAGATCGCTTCTGATTTTAAGTTTATCAGTTTGCTCTGATATCAATTGTTTCTCAGTAAAGATACAATTGTTTAAGGGGGGTTGGATACAATTGTATAAATATTTCGAACAAGTATAAAAAATATAACAGTTCTTTATATTTCTGATAAAAACTGTTACAAACTCTCTCAAGAAATACTGATGTTCTCGAGAGCTACTAAGTCGTACAATGCTCGATATGCTCACTATGTGATGACCTAAACCGTATTTATATAATACACAGCTACTACAAATCAGTCTAGGATATGCATTATCAAATACTAATAGAAAATAATACATATCTCTAACTGAATATAAAAAGTCCTATCACTCAGAACGAACAGATATCCATCCCTCAAAATAAGGAACAAACTCAATCTTCACAACAAACTGCTCTTCAAATACTGATGCTTCTGCAGATACTGATGGGCATCAAATCCTGATGGCACATCAAATCCTGATGACATCCAGAACAGCCAGATCATGAGCTTCTCCTGATCATTGAGAATCAGCACGTAACAGGATGGTTGCCTTGTCCTCCGTCGCCTGCATTTGGATTTCTAAAATTAAAATTTCTCCCTGACTAAAACTTGCATTTCTTCTGGTTAAAATTTGGAAACTTCCCTGCTTGTGACTGTCTGTCATTTCCTGCAAACTTTCTCTTCTTACTTTCCTTCTCTTTCTGTGATATTTCGCTCTCCGTCTCCATAATCATAGCCTTTTGTACAACTCCTCCATACGTGTCCAATTCAAATATGGCTACCTTTTCTCTGATTCATGGCTTCAAACCTTTCTAGAATCCCTTAGCTTTCTTCCTATCAGTATCCACATATGATGGGACAAACCTTGACAATTTCTCAAAATTACTTTCATAGTTTGCTACTGACATATTTCCCTGCATTAACTCTAGAAACTTCAATTCCATTTGATCCTGAACAAATTGAGAAAAATACTTCTCTAGAAACAACTCCTTGAATCTTTCCAAAGTAATAACATACATCCCTTCCAATGTCTTAATAGTTTCCCACCAGTAAGTGGCTTCATTTTTCAAATAGTAACTTGCAAATTTAACTTTCTCTTCCTCTTTCACTTTGACTAAAGAAAATGACTTCTCTATCTCCTTTAACCAAACTCTCGCTTCAATCGGATCTAAAGAACCTTTGAATTCCGGTGGATTCAATGCCTGGAAAGTCTTAAAAGTTACCTGGGGATTGGCCTGTCTCTGTTGCTGTTGAGTCAGATTGATTGTTTATTGAGCCAAGATCTGGAGAATCTGGGCTACTGTTGGGTCTATGTGACCTGGATTTGTATTCTGATTATTGTTGTCTTGATTGTTGTTGTTGTTGGTTTCTTCATTCTGGTTGGTAGAACGGGTATGTCTTCTGTGAGGCATTTTTTTGTAAATAATCAAACAACTTATTTAGCCTTTAAATCAAATCCTTTTTATGAAAAGTTTTTGTAAAATAGAAATATCTCTTTTTGAAAACATTTGTAGTGGTTAAAATAAGTAAATTGTATGTTTTTTTTACAGAATTTAAACGGGTAAAGGGGATAGGGTACATGTTATCACAAGAGTTTATAACTGGTGCTGTAAATGAAGTAAAATAAAACAGGTGCAGTAATATAAATGTCAATGCTGAAAAGGAAAGGTACTGATATATATATATATATATATCAAAGTTTGGTAATACAAGCGTGAAAACGCTTCATCAAAATCAAAAGGGTACAACAAGCCTACACACTAATCAGCAACTCTAGTCTATATATACAAGCCAAAAGTCTGCTAATACACATTATACACTAATGTCCATATAACTGTTGTCACAGCATCGCCGTCGTCTAGCTCCAGGGAAACTCTCGTCCACCAAGTCTCGCAAGATCCTCTAACACCTCTCTGGACCAGCCCATAAGAGCATCTGGGCCTCCATACTCATAAGTAGCTCCATGTAGTCTAGCCTCAAGAACCCTTCGGGTCACATGAATCTCCTCCCGAAGCTCCCTCGCACTCCTGTCATAATATGTTCTCACAATATAGTCTAGCCCATAAGAACATCTATTTCTTACTTCTAATCCTAACCCTCTACCCATTCCCGACAGTCTAGGCTTGTGTCAGTGACTTATAACCTGCAGCTCTGATACCAAACCTGTGACGCCCTCCAAACCCGGGTCAGAAGTTTGGGGTTCACAACACACCCACACACAACATATAAAACTTCTTCTGACAAAAAAATATATGAAATGACCCTACATTTCATATTCCACGGATCGCAACATATTAAAGTATGCACACAAGCCACAACCTTACTTATATTACAAACGTTCCAAAAACCCATCTAGTTTAACTTACATCTGAAAATAAAAAATTCTTACAAACTTTCAAACTTAAACTATAACAAAAGTCTTCAACTAACTTATTCCGTCTCAACCTGGAATCCTAGCTTGCACACTTGATTATGGATCCTCTTTACCGACGGGATACTTCTTAACTAGAAAAGAACATAAATAGATTCACAAGAGTGGTCTAACTAGCTCAACAAGTCATAATGACAATACTGAGATTAAACAATGATCAAATGAAATGATTTAGTGTATCAAGTTTATTGTTAAGAAATAATTAGAATTGGATATTCAATTTTATTTTAAAAACCAAGGTTAGGCTGTTGATCAATCACGCACTAACCCCGAGCAAGGCACACAACTTTGCTCTATATACTGGATCCAAGGCACACATTGGCCTAATACGACCACGAATCTGGTCTGACCACGAATCTGGTCCACTTTTATAAAATAATCCAATTATATAACAATAACAAAAAAACAATGTAAGTCAGTAAACAGAATCATAAACAACATTTGCTTTCAAGCATAAGGTGATTTACAATCACTAACAGGATATAACAGGGTAAGTACAAAGATTGGCTATCAGCCGATGACAGAATCAGATAAGAAAAGAATCAAAGTCTTGTGGATCGAAGGATTAATCTTCTGATGTATAAGGTATGAAGGTTTGTATATTAAACAATTCTGGTTCAGTGATCAGTGTATAGTTTGTATGTATTTGTGGAGTAGTATCGTATCTCTGTTGTTTGTATCTGGTATTGATAATGGTTTACAAAGAATAAGGCTTACGACTCAGAAAATGGAATCAGGGTTTAGGGTTAAATACTTCAAAGCACTTGCAATATAAAACCGAACTATTCCAAAAATATATCCAAATAGTTTAGGAATCACTTGCCTTATCTCAATCTGCTAACGCTTCACTTGCTCTCATTCACCGTCTCCTAATCACTGACCATCTGCTTCCCCTTTCTACACCTAACTTCTTCTGCTAGAAATTACAAGTATCTATCAATACTCATTCTTACTTTATTTTATTCATTACAAGCTTTTATTTACCCTTCGTTTCACCCAAATCTGACTTACGAATTGAAAGTTACGATAAAAATAGTTAAACAATACACACATAAGCACATCATACATCAATCGAATCACATATAGCACATAGCACGTAAGATATTCGATAAAAATAATTTTTTAAAGAAGATTTGAGGTTAAAATGATTTTCCAATTTAGCTTGGGATTAGTCTTGCTATCAGGCATGAATTTGTGACAAGTAATCTTCTCACAAATTGGGGGAGATTGTTGTGATAGACTTGCCAACATGATAGACTAGACATGATAATCCTAAGATTTAGTTGACTTATAATTTTATAAATTCTATAATGATCTTTCATGAGTCTGTAAAAGTGTTAATTAGACTAGACTGAAGTATTTTTCTGGTAAACAGCCAACAAGATAGGAACAAATTTATGGAAGAAGATCAAGCATGATCATGTCCCAGAATGAAGATAAACTGCTTGGTGAAGAATAATGTTGTGTATTGAAAAATATTCTAATTCAAATGTCAAGAAGTCACATATCAAGTTATATCGAGAAGTCTATCGAGAAATCGGATAAGCTTATAGAGAAGTCATTGTACCTATAGAGAAGTCATTATACTTGTAGAGAAGTCCAAGGCTATGTAGAGAAGTGGAAATATCGACATGTCAAAAATATAAGTAATGAAGTGGAGATATCGACAAGTCAAAAGTATATATAGAGAAGGGGAGATATTGATAAGTCAAAACTGCTTGTAGAGAAGTAAAGATATCGATAAGTCAAAACCGCATATAGAGAATTGGAGATGTCGACAAGTCAAACTGCATATAGAGAATTAGAGATATCGACAAATCATAACTCTTGCAGAGAAGTGGAGATCTCGATAAGTCTAACTACATATTGATATGAGACATCTCTATACTGTAATGAAGATCTCGATAACAGCTCAAACTACAGAATTCTACCAACTTGAAGATTCAAGATTATCAGTTAACAAACCATTTTATTACTGAAATGGAAAGTCTAAAATACATCTTGAGGAGTGCAAGATCAAGGGCCAAGATGAACTGGACAAAGGAGGGTCACAAACCTATAAGATTATAAGCATATTTGTTGCACTTGAAATGGATATAGACAAAACTACTTTATAAAATATGTTAGATATTGAATGCAATAAAGTGGGGGGTGAATGCATTTCTTAGATTTTTAGCCTTTTTAAACTTGTTTGGATGATATGTGAACAAAGCAGTTAAGATATTGCAAAGATATTGTATTTACAGAATTAATCAACAATCACAATATTTTCAAAACTCACTTAATTTGTATTAATTAAGTCGGTCTTGCTACAAATTCTGGGTTCTTAAGAAAATCAGAACTCAGCTTCAATATTGAGAGAATACAAGAAAATCTAGATCTGTTTGTTACTTGTTAACTAAGGACCCATGCATGCTTCATAGATTAGCAGCACGGGTTTACAAGACTTGCACTAAAATATACTAAACTACTTTTTAAAGCGACCTTTTTCTATTTCCATTTCTAGCTTAGCAAATCCTTGTAGAATCTTACAGGTCCGTAACCACCCTTTGTCCAGTTAATCTTGGCCCTTGATCTTGTATTCTTCCAGCTACTTTGTAGACTTTTCAATCTAGTGAATTGATAATCTTGAATCTTGAACTTGTATGCATTCTGTATTTGAGAAATATGTCGAGATCTCCAGTTTGTTCTATAAAGAAGTGGCATCCCGATAAGTATAATGACTTATCGAGGTCTCTAAATCCTTGAATATGAAATGACTTGTCGATATGCTGAGATCTCTACATGTGGAAATGATTTGTTGATATCTCTGAGATCTCAATATACACAATTCGACTTTTCGATATCTCTGAGATCTCTATATGAGAAATTAACTTGTCGATATCTCCAATTCTTCACATCTTCATTTGACTTGTCGATATCTCCGAGTTCTTTACATGTAGAAATGATTTGTCGATATCTCCTATTCTCTACATCTTTATTTTACTTGTTGATATCTCTGAGATTTCTCTATAAGCCATTTTCGACTTCTCGATAAGTCATTCTGGACTTCTCGAATGACTTCTCGATATAACTTGCTATGTGACTTGTCGATATCTTGACTTGGAATATTTTTCATAGAACGGATTTATTCAACTCCAAGATTCTACACTTTTCTCTGAGGCATGATCATGGCTTGATCTTCTTCCAGAGTTTATTTCTTAGCTTGAATCTATTCACAACAAAATCTTTCAGTCTAATCTTCAAACCACTTTACAGACTCAAGAAATACAACACATAATACAAGATTGATTATCAAACAACTTAATATTAGGGATGTCAATATGACTTAGTCTTGTTATTGTACAAGCATGTCTTGTACAACAATCTCCCCCAATTTGTGAGAAGATTGCTTATCACAAATTCATGCCTGATAACAAAACTAACCCCAAGCTAAAATCAAATACATAAAAATTGACAGATTGACAAATACAAAGTTTTACACATTGAGTAGTAACATCGGTTCAAACATTACAGACACTAGGTGAATTTTTCATAGCCTGGTACTTTCTTAATGAGTTCCTTGAGATTTACTAGAACTTGAAGTTCTTCAATTATTAATATCCCTCTTAAGGCTTCCACCAGTTTGAGTCATTCATCCAATGAGTAATTTTTGAGGTAACCAACTCTGAACCTTGTAAATCTGCCAACTTGAATGTTTAGAAAATGTCCATCTTTTGAGATTCTACTCATTCCCCTTGCCTTGAGTTCATTTGATCTTTGTTCAAATATATCTATCTCCTTGGCATACTGCCTTTCCCTTTCCTCCCTCTCATTTATTCTTGCATGTCTTTCATTTATCTTTCTCAACCTCTCAGGCATCACAGCCTTCCACATCCTTGTACTAGTATCCTTTTCCTTCATCAAGCTAATCACCCTCTTCAATTCTGTGGTTAAAAAAGTTTCCATTACTTCCCTGCTAAGCAAAATGAGGAAGCCATCCAAATAGTATATTTTGAATTCTGACAAAGACACAACCCAAACTTTATCTATTTCTTCAGATAGTTGTTGAAAATAGTCATCATCTGTTATGCTCATATTTAGAGATAGAACATCATCTTGATTAAAGCAGTTCCAGATGACACCAGCATCAGCTTGCATTTTCTTTGTTTTTCTCCCAACAGTCTTGAAGTGAGTTTTGATTGAAGGCTTAAATGAAGGCAGGATTGAGATTTGCTTTAAAGTGACATGGCTGGATCTGATTGGTATTTTGAGTAAGGAGTTTACAGTTTATTTGAATAATAATTTAGGCTTTTGAGGTTAGATTGGTTGTAAGTTTGTTTGGCTTGGCTTGGAGGTCTGAGTTTGTTGAATTTGTGAAACTTATAATTCCTGGACATTCTTCTTCCTTGTTTCCCCTTCTTCATCTCTTTTTTTTTATTTCCATCATATTTCCTCTCTCCTTCCCCTTTATCTTCTCATACACATTGCTTCCAGTTGCTTTAGAAGATTGATTTGGATTTGAGCCAGAAGATTAATGCTCATCCTTCTTCTGCTCATCATCATCCAAATCATCTTTAGTGTTAATTTGTGCTCTAGGCAACAAATCATCAGCATTTCTCAGGTATCCCCCCAATATCTTGATCACTTCTTCATCTTCTACAATCTTGATCCTCTTTGTTTTCGAATCAGTCTCTAGTATCATTATCAGCCTCAAGTTCCCCATGATACAGCGCTTTGGAATCATGAAATGTCTGCACTTTTGGTTGATGAATAGATGTAGGTCACTCACATGCTAGGTTGGAGATATGCTTCTAGAAAAGCAGCTACCTGAGCCTTCTTGAGTTTGTTTAGTAAGAGAGTGTCCTCTGAAATCACCCTGTTAACTTTGTTGATTAGAATGTCCAGCTCAGATGCTCTTTTAGATATGAGATAGTTCAGAGACACATGCATACATCTATCCACACCCGAGTCATTTATGTTTGCAACAATGCCCCTTTCTTCAAAATTATATCTTGTCACCATTATCACCCTTAGAAAATTAATATTTCTATCCAAAGCCTTTTTATAGGTGGTGAAGTTATTGGTTAGAGAAACTCTGAGAGCCCCGAGCAATTCATCAAATTCTTTGTCCAAACAGGGTCCCTCAGTTGCTTTCTGTAGTCTCTCTGCCCCAACATGAACTTGACTTTTCTGAACTGTGGCTTGGCTGGATGATTTTAGCAGTCTAGCTTCTATCTCTCCCTTAGTCTTGGTAGAAGGCAAGAGTAAAAGACTAGGAATTTCAGGCCTAACTACTTCTAGAAATGCAGGGAGAGGAGTGTTTAAAGCCCCCATAATAGATCCCAAAGAGACATAATTTTATATTTGTAGGTGTTTGTGGGAGTCTACTAGAGACTTGATGTCTTGCTATTAACTTTGGATCAAAGCTGTCAATTGGGAGACTTGAGTTGTCAAAAATTATTTGAAGACTGTAGATATGAGATTTGAGCTTACAGGTTTTAGATTTGTAGATTTGTTGATGTAGACAAAGGTTGTTGTGAGCTTGATGCTGCCAAAGGACCAACAGAATTTTGCACAATATTCTTGACTTCCTCTATGACCAAGGCCGAAGGTTCAAACCTAGCTTTGTAAAGTTGATCCAGTTTGACCTTTGAGTCATTATTTTGAGTGATTTACTTCTAGATCACTTCATGTAGAGCTATGAAAGACTCCCTTATCTTAGACACATTTTCTTCTATAGGAGTGAGAGAGAGGGCTTGAAGCTTGTCAAAAAATATGTTGAACTTGGTCTTGATGTCTTGAAATGTTGGCATCAGCTCATCAATCCTGTCATTTACCAACTTCTTCACTTCAGCTTGATGTTTGACCAGAGTGTTTTCCATACTATTCCAATATGGTGAAAGGCCTTCAATTGTGCTTTGTACACTTCTGTCACAACATCATATACCTCTTGGGGAGTGAAGACCTTAGCATTGCTTCCCAAGATGGTTACATATTCTTCTCTAAATTTTGTTAAGGCCTCCTCCATAGTGATAGTGAAATCCTTTGAGAGCCATGCATCCACATTACCATCTACTTATCTGCAATCTTCTCCTGATGCTCTTCAACATCCTCTTTGTAGGAAAGTAGTATGGCTTGATAGTCTTGGTTTGACATATCTGTAGTGAGGAGTTATTGAGTGATATTGGTTAGGCCTGCAAGTTGCTCAACCAAAAGATCATTTACAGTAGTTGGTTGGGCTTGAGCATCTTGCAGCCACTGAGAGATAAGGTGAGAAGGTTGTGATGTAGTGTTTGAGGTATAGGGTATGTCTGTTTGGTTTGAGGTACATGAGTCACAGTTGGACTCACAGTTGTTGTTGTGGTTGTGATAGTTTGTTATTCACCACTAATGGGAACCTCCATTAGAATTGTAAAGGAGTTGACTAGGTTACTATTATGTACCATAGCCTCAAACCCTTATTCTTCTTGCAAAGAACTGGAACTTAAATGTGTTATATTTGCCTCCCCAATAGCTGGATTATTGAAAATTTTACTCCCAGCTTCAATTGAAAATGCAATTTCAACTAGGGTTTTGCGGAAAATTGTCCCTACTTACGGAACCTCCAGTTGAATTGGAGAGGAATTAGATAGCTCCCCCTCAGGAGTACTACCCCTAAACTTGTCAATATGTGAAATTAAATTGTTTGTCACATGAAGGTGCTTGAGTAACATCCACAAGGTCTTCAGTTAAAACTGATGAAACCTGTGGTTTTGATGGTGTCATCAAGGTCTACCCCGGCTAGTAGCCTCTCACCATCTAAATGTGGTTCTTGGGTGGTGATTATTGTTTCTTGAACTGTGTCAATTGATTTTGGTAACACTTGAGAAGTGGATTCATATGTTTCATTATATGAAGAAGAAATTTGAGATATGAGAGTTGTGATGTTAGCATTGAGTGTTGGTAGCTCCCCTTGAATGAATGAGGGAGCTTCAATTGATGTGCTCTCCGTGTTAGTGCCAACCATATTTATTCTTTTACCAACTTGAGAGTGCTCAAGTTGGGGTGCAAACTCTTTAAAGATTGCATTAGGGAGGGTGCTTTGTTCAATAGAGACACCTTGTTGAGAAGTTTCCCCTAGAGTCTGTTTATTTTCCTCTTTTACAAATGTATCATTTTTGGAGGATACAGAGGTAGCTTCATGACTGGTCAGCTCATGGATTTGGTCCTCACCACTCTCATTTATGATATTTAAAGGTGCATGTTTTCTCTTCTTTTTACTCACTCCAGCCTGTTGAGAGGATGAAGTGGTTGGTTTCCTAGCTTCTAATGGTAATGAAGATAGGATCTCAGTTGTGGGAGGCCCATGTTGGTTTCCTGTGTTTGTACTTCCACAGGTACATGAGCCATAACTGTATTAGATATGGCACTAGACCTCATGTCAGGCATAGGGTATGGGTGGGTCCTGAATCTTTCTAACATAACTGTTGGTTTACAAGACTTGCACTAAAATGTACTAAACTACTTTCCAAAATTAATTTTTTTCTATTTCCATTTCTAACTTAGCAAATCTGTGCAGAATCTTGCAGGTCTGTGACCACCCTTTGTCCAGTTAATCTTGGTCCTTGATATTGTATTCTTCCAGCTATTTTGTAGACTTTTCAATATAGTGAATAGATCGTTTGTTAACTGATAATCTTGAACTTGTTTGCATTCTTTATGTGAGAAATATGTCAAGATCTGCAGTTTGTTCAATAGAGAAGTCACATCTCGATAAGTATAATGACTTATCGAGATCTCTGAGTTTTCTATAGGTATACTTGAGTAATCGAGGTCTCTAGATACTTGCATGTGGAATGACTTGTCGATATGTTTGACATTTCTATATATTGAAATGACTTGTCGATATCTCTGAGATCTCTATATACATAATTTGACTTATCAATATCTCTGAGATCTCTATATGAGAAATTGAGTTGTCGATATCTCCAATTCTTTACATCTTCAATTGACTTGTCGATATCTCCGAGTTCTATACATACAGAAATTACTTGTCGATATCTTCAGTTCTCTACATCTTCATTTTACTTGTCGATATCTCTGAGACTTCTCTATAAGCCATTGTGGACTTCTCGATAAGTCATTCTGGACTTCTCGAATGACGTTGATATAACTTGATCTGTGACTTGTCGATATCTTAACTTAGAACATTTTTCATTGAACAACTTTATTCAACTCCAAATTTCTACAGTTTTCTCTGAGACATGATCATGGCTTGATCTTCTTTCAAAGTTTATTACTTAGCTTGAATCTGTTCACAGAAAAATCCCCCAATCTAATCTTCTAACCATTTTACAGACTCAAGAAATACTACACAGAATACAAAATTGATTATCAAACAACTTAATCTTAAGGATGTCAATATGACTTAGTCTTGTTATTGTACAGGCATGTCTTGCACAACAAAATATATTAGTCCATTTTGGTGCAAGTTCTGTAAACTGTGCATGTTAATCTATAAAATATGTCACGAGTTCTTAGTTCAGAAGTGACAAGAAAACATATCTAGAAATCTTGTATTCTTTTAAGAGAAGTAGTGAGTTCTTATTATTCAAGCACATATTTGTAGTACAATTAATTTAATTTTAATATAAATGGAGTAAGTTTTGATAATTCTGTTTCTGTCTTTACGGTTACTTGATTATCATTACAAATATTTAATCTATTGAGTTGAAATAGCAAAACATCTTTAACTTAATTATCTTGAAAACATTCAAACAAAATTTTTAAGTAAGTAAAATTAAGAAAATACATCCACCCCTGCACGTGCAGTTGTAACATTAATGGAAAACTGATTCATAAATATTATGTCATTAATTTAACTTAATTACATGATGACAACGGATACATGAACCTTTTTTATATAGTTATTGTATGATAGATCTAAGCATATGTTATAAAACACTAGCTTAAAACTCGTGCGATGCACGGGTCGCACAGATTTTTTTAATATTATATAATTTTTTTAAAAAATTTTGAATTTAATTTTGAATTTTGTTCATTTAAAATTTTAATGATATGACTTTATAATAATTATATCAGTAGACGTATATGTTCATAATATTTTAGAACATTTAAACTTATTTAAAGTGATAGTATTGGTAAGGAGGGAAACGTTATTATAACGAAATTATTATTTTATTGAGGGTAAAAATATAATGTCTTCATTATGTTGGGACCTAAAAAAATATTATTTTAGCATGTTGATTACTTAATCGATTAACAGTAATTCTATAAAAGATATTTGAAAAAGAAAATATTATTGATTGAACGATATAGTTTTATTGATAATTTTATGTGTATTTTTTTAAAAATAATATTTATGTTTTAATTAAAGTTTGATTTTTAGTTCACATCAATAGGATACGAATTATACTTAGTCTAATATTAATTTAATTTATCTCGAATCAATGGTTTATATTATTATATTTTATCCCGATGCCCAATACACCGACCAAATCAAACTAATTGTTTTTAGTTTAATTTTAATTTTTTAAGTGTGGATCAATAAGATAATTTTATTTTAGACTGAATAATTAGTATATACTATTTTATTTTTGTTGGTCGAATTGTATTTTTATTTTAGTTTTGTGTTAGTCTGAATCAATTGTATAATATATTTTTTATGGATAAATAAAATATATTATTTTGTTTATCCAAGTTCATTCGTATAATTTTTTTAGGAGGACTGATAATATTATTATTTTAACTTAGCCTGATTCACATGACATATCAACTAAATCTTAATAATTATATTTACTTTGCTTATTAATTTAGCCCGAAGTAACAAATGAGAATTGTTCGACCCAATAATTAGAATTGAAATAATTAAGTAAGAGTAATTAAGTAAATTCAGCAAGTATCGACCGACCGACTACCAAACTTTTAATGTTTCGTCTATTATAATATACTAGCTTAAAACCCGTGCGATGCACGAATCGCACCCATTGGACAGATTTTTTTTTAATATTATATAATTTTTTTAAAAAAAATTGAATTCAATTTTTAATTTTGTTCATTTAAAACTTTAAATGATATGACTTCATAATAATCTCTTCTATATATAATAGCACAACAAGGGGATAATATTTTGAGATTAAAAAGTCTCATTGAAAAGACTAAACTACCCCTATCCTATTTTTAATATTTATATAAAAGTTGTGTTTTGTGGGAATCGAACTTGGGGTGCTTCATTCTTCTATACAACCTCCTACCACCACACCATATTATCACATGTGCTTTTTATCATACACATAATATGTAACTGTGCTAAAGGAATATTTTATTTAACTTTAAAAATAGCTACTTGAATTCCGCAAAAAAAATGATAGTTACTTGAATATCTGTACAATTAATTTTAAATAACTGAATTCCAAATATAAAGTTAGGCATAATACATAAATGAATTATTATTTTATTTATTATTATTTTTTAGTTTGAAAATATATCTCATATATTTTTAACAATTTTTTATTATAAAAAGTAATTAAAATGTATATATATAATTTTTAAATAAAATATTGAAAATAGAATCGCCTATATATAAATAATCTAGATTGGTATTAAATATTTAGATAAGTTCGAATTATAATGAGTCAATGAATTTTAGTTTATTTTGAATTTGAAATCAGAATTTGGCCCAGTACTCAAAAAATACTCGAAATTTGACTACATGACTAGCCGAAAAACATTGTTACATTCTACGTTTAGTCAATTTAAATTACAAGTTCGACGAGAATTTCTTAACAATAAGTGAAATTTTTTGATATATTATATTAATATATAAATTAATGTTTTTGAGTTATTTATAAGATCAAGTCAATTAATTATTTGTATTAAAATTACTAACTTCACTGATAGCGCAATAGTTTTGGGACTTGTCCCGATTTTAAAAATATTTGAAATTTGATATGAGATCTCACGAGATTTGTTAAAACTACGATGATATATTAAATCGATTTATTTTTCATTTTTCACTTAAAAAAACTAGCATTTTAAAAAGAATTCTTTTAGATAAACAATATTTATTGATCAAGATAATATTGTATAAATATTTTAAATTATTTTAATATTTTGAATTATTTAAATAAAAGTTATATTTATACTATATTGTAGCATTTGATTCAATACATTTTATACTATTTAAAAAATATATATTGTTCAATAATTTGAAGGAATTAACCAGTTCAACTAATATTTATAAAACTTTATCGAATTGAAAAATATTTAATTTTAAGAAAATAGTATACAATATTATCAAATTATTATATGAAGAAATATTAGAGTTGTAATGAAATAAACTTAAAAATAGTTTAAATAACAATATAATTACAATTTTTCTTTCAAATTCTTGAAAAAAAGCATGAACATCAATAATAAGTCTTACATTATATAATTTATTTTTATATTACATGATTGATACTCGGTCGCGTAAAAAACAGATATGGATTGTTTGTCAGTGATAATGTGAATACCTTATATAAATTATTGTAATTTATTTATTACATAATTTTAATTTTTGAATAATTATAAATACATGTTATTTAAGTAATCAATTGCCTTACTAGATATTAATAATGATTATACATGTATATAAATCTGATATTTAACATATAAATAATTGAAATCATTATAATTTTCTAAGAAATGTAACATACGATAATTCACATGCTAATATAGACACATATAACTTAATCTTATTTTGTTAAGAGTGGTGTAAAAAAACTACATTTTTCCAAACATACATACGTTAAATTTCAAAAACTAACATTTTCATTAAAATCGACTTTTATATTAATAGTAGTGTAAATTTTATATTATTTTATATTATGATTGCAAGTAATTCTGAATTCAGTTATTTATTTTGTATCACTGTATGTTAGTAGAGAACTCAGTAATAATATAGACCATTTATATATTTTATTTAAATGAAATTCAAAATTTTTGGTTAACTCTGTATTCAACATATATGTTAGTTTTTAACTTTTTCTTTTTAAACATATCAACGACATTCTACATATTAAGTTTATTTGTTTCATTTTAAACGTACACTAACTACCCTGTTTATATTCATTCATGAAATACAATTATACAACGCAAACAAGAATACATATATTTTTCTTAATAAGCTATATTAAATACGTTGTGTAATTTAGTAATGTCTTGTATGAAAATGATTCACAGATAAATACGTTAGACGTTATACAATATTTACAAATAAAAATATAACTAAAAACATTATAATTACATGCATAAAAAAAACTCTAGAAAATGACCGTGCCTCGCACGGGTTACTATGCTAGTTATATTAGTAGACGTATATGTTCATAACGTTTTGGAACATTTAAACTTATTTAAAGTGATATCATTAGTAAGGGGAAATGTTATTATAACAAAATTATTATTTTGCTGAGTGTAAAAATATAATGTATTCATTATGTTGGGACCTTAAAAATATTATTTTAGTATCACGATTATTTAATCGATTAAAACTAATAGTATTATTATTTTATCTTAGCCCGATTCACATGATATATCAACTAAATCTTAATAATTATATTTAGTTTGCTTAAATTTAATTTAGCCTGAAATAACAAATTAGAATAACATAGAACTCGATATGAATTAAAATATAAATTGGTAGAAGAAGTTGAATTTCATATAAATTATAATGATATAGAGTTCGATATAAAATAGAATTGAAATTGGTAAATGAATAGAGAAAGTTGAATTCAATATCAGTTAGAATTAGAATATTAGTAGACGTATATGTTCACAACTTTTTGGAACATTTAAACTTATTTAAAGTGATATCATTGGTAAGGAGGAAACGTTATTATAACGAAATTATTATTTCATTGAGGGTAAAAATATAATGTCTTCATTTTGTTGGGAACTTAAAAAATATTATTTTAGCATGTTGATTACTTAATCGATTAATAATAATTCTATAAAAGATATTTAAAAAGACAATATTATTGATTGAACGATATAATTTTATTGATAATTCTATGTGTATTTTAAAAAAAAATTATATTTATGTTTTAATTAAAATTTGATTTTTAGTTCACATCAATATGATACTAATTATACTTAGTCTAATATTAATTTGATTTATCTCGGATTAGTAGTTTATATTATTTTATTTTACCCCTATGTCCAATACACCGACCAAATCAAACTAATTATTTTTAGTTTAATTTTAATTTTTTTTAAGTGTGGATCAATAAAATAATTTTATTTTAGACTGAATAATTAGTTTATATTATTTTATTTTTATTGTTCGAATTGTATTTTTATTTTAGTTTTGTGTTAGTCTGAATCAATTGTATAATATAGTTTTTTTATACTGGATAAATAAAATATATTATTTTGTTTATTCAAGTTCATTTGTATAATTTTTTTAGGACTGATAGTATTATTATTTTATCTTAGTCCGATTCACATGACATATCAACTAAATCTTAATAATTATATTTAGTTTGCATATTAATTTAGCCCGAAGTAACAAATTAAAATAACATAGAATTCGATATGAATTAAAATATAAATTGGTAGAAAAAGTTGAATTTAATATAAATAATAATAATATATAATTCAATATAAAATAGAATTAAAATTGGTAAAGGAATAAATGAAGTTGACTTTAATATCAATCAGAATTAGAATTGACCGACCCCAATAATTAGACCCTAATAATTAGAATTGAAATAATTAGATAAGGATAATTAAGTAATTCCACCAAGTACCGGCCGACCGACTATCAAATATCAAATTTTTAATGTTTCGTCTATTATAATATAGTATAAATATATAGATATTACAAAATTTTATTAAAAACAATAATATTTAATTATCAAATTACAATAATACATTGTTTATCTAAAGCTGTCCGTCTGTCGTAGTCTTTGCTGTACTGCACTTGTACGGTCTTTATCCCTAAAATTATTTATTATTAATAATAAATAAGAAAAAAAGTACTACAAGAATAATAAGTAAATTAGTAAAATAATAAGAGCCTTTGTGGAAAAAAGAATTTTAAAATATTTTTATATCCAAGTTTCTAACTTCTGACCCTGTTTTCGATTTGCTTTTCTTCTGGAATCCCTCTTTTATATGTGTGTATATGTATATTGTGTGTATATGTTGAATTTATGATGATGTTTGAATTGATCACTTCTTAAGAGTCTTTGTTATTGAAATTACAGTGTGTTGTCAGGATAGAAACTACTACTGTTTACTTTAAAGACGAGTGTTTTAAGTGTGTTTTTTGTGTTTAGGCATGTGATTTGATTTTTCTCTTTTCTTGGGTCGGTGCAAAAATTTCAACTTTTTTTTGAAATTTTGAATTGGGTTTTGCTATGTCATCTTATATAGCTGGTGTGTATTTTTCTTTATGGCTAAAGATTGTATCTTTTTTGTGTTTTAGCTATTTGTAAGGTTGAATTTTTTAGTTTTGATGAGTTTTTGAGCTGGGGTTTGGGTAATTTTGGCTTATGATTTTGGGTTGTGATGGGTTTTTGAGTAGGTGTTGTTGTTGAGTTTGTGAGAAATGGGGGCTACTGATGTTAAAAGTGAGTCTTGGGAAGTGGGGAAATCGAAGAACAAGGTGAAGAAAGATGATGACGATGATGAGGTGGAAGGGGCTGGTTGTTGGATTGCGTTGAGGTCGATTCGGAGCTGTATTTCATCGAGATCTAAAGTTGACAACTCAATTAGTGGTATCAGTGTTCACGGTATATACCATTTTACTTTATGTATATATCTGTGTTTGTTTGATATCTATGATGTTTGAATTTAGTTTTAAATAAGTGCATACTATGTCTTGTATTTCAATGCTTGCCTTTATCTGATTGTTACTCATCAGTGTTGTTTAAACTTGTCTTGTGGATTCGAATCACATGATTGAAGTGAAATGGGATTCGTAAAGATGAAAAAATCATCACATGGTTATGGTAATGATCATGCCTGTATAATGCTGACACTTTACCTTGAACCAAAATCGCTGCAAAACTGTTAAGAACCGTTTGTGATTTGGACTATCATTGCACGTGCTGTTATGAGACTACATTTCAGTATGAAAGATATGCTTGTCTATGCTCTAAATTAAAGTGTCTAGTGCTACGGGAAATGTGTAAATGCATTTGTATTTTGTAGAATGTTTTCTTTCCTACCTTTTCCCATCTATGTTGATCATTAAATACTCTATGTACACATTTGTTAGTACATTTAGATAAATATTTTAGTGATTTAGAGCCCAGAAATTTATTTTATCAAATACAGAGACAGGTTGATCTGAAGCTAGCCATATCTATGAATGTTAAAAGATAGAATTGTTGGTTAGATCTTAAAATTTCAAAGTATGTATAGGTGCCTCTATAAAATTTATACATCATCACATCCTAATGTATGCTTGTATGAACTTATTTCATAATCACTATACTCACTAATGGTCTAAAAAGAAAATGTTTACCATTTTAAGAAATTTTGTTATTTGTGAAAGCCAGAATAGTGCTGTGCCCCAATGAGGATAGTTTTGTGCTTCAGATCCCTTAATTTCTATTGTAGTTCTGTTCACCTGCGAAGGGAAGAATAGGGAATTGTTATATTCTGCTGCTAATATTTTTGGAAGGCATCAAATCTTCTTTTCTCAACTTAAAGCATAATTTTTAATAAGCCCTTAAATTCTATTAGTAATCATTTTTCTACAGGACTAGTTAAATTTTGGATTGCATGCTTATGGTCGATGACTCAATCATACAAATATAATTTACTTAAATGCTCTAAACATAGAACAACATTAGTCCTTTAATTTCTAACCGCACTGGTGTCATCTTATTAATAATTATTGTTCCCAACTAGCATTTTATACACTAGTGATCTTTTTGTTATTTACGTTTGAATTGTCAGTCTTCTGTTCCTTGGATTTTCATGCTAAGTTACTCGGACTCGGGACGAGTGTTGTACACGGGTGCGGATTCAAGTGTCAGACTCCTAGTCTTTAAAAATTTAGGATTCGTGGATGTGGATCCGAAATTGGACACGGGTATGGGGATTCGGTATATAACCTTCTCCTAGGAAATTATACCTACTTTTTATTTTACACATTGTAAATTATTGTCTTCTACCAAATTAATAAAACACATACACAGTTGTTTATGTCATTTTTATAGCATAAATCAAAAGGATAACATGAGAATAGTAATTTATTGACATTTCTATCCATAACTAAGTTGTTGTGAGGCATTGTATATTATTTAGAACAAGATTTTTTGAAGTCAAAGTGTCCGGTTTCTATATGAAGGATCTGACCCGGATCCCATACCCAGACCCATGTCATGTCCGATGGACACGGGTATGAGGGCAAAATTGAAGAGTCCGGGTGAGGTAGTTTTCATATGCTTCTACAGCAGAATGATTTGATTTAATATCTTGCTTATAGTTTGTTAATATATTAGCACATATCAATCCTGTCTGACTTGTTCTGTGCTGCTGCAGAGAGCAAATATGCCAACAGTAAGAAAGACCAACATACTACCGCAATCTCATCAACTACAACCAGTACTGCAGAAAGTAGTACATCCACTTCCAAACTTGAAGAGGAACTTAAAATTGCTTCTCGGCTTCGGAAATTTGCATTTAATGATCTTAAGATGGCCACTAGAAATTTTAGGCCTGATAGTCTTCTTGGTGAAGGGGGATTTGGTTGTGTATTTAAGGGGTGGATCGAAGAGAATGGTACAGCACCTGTGAAACCTGGAACTGGTCTTACGGTTGCTGTAAAAACTCTTAACCATGATGGACTTCAGGGTCACAAAGAATGGCTGGTCTGTTGCCCCTTACATATCTCAATATTTACCTCCTATTTCCTTCCTCTACATTTACATTTTCCCTACTTTTTTTTTAATCTATGTTCTTTTGATGTCTGTTCAGTCTATTTCCAGTGTTATTGATGTTTTAAGAATCTCCTTTGTCAGGCTGAAGTTAGTTTTCTAGGTGACCTCATTCATCCAAACTTGGTTAAGCTGATTGGTTATTGCATTGAAGATGATCAGCGGTTGCTGGTTTATGAATTCATGTCTCGAGGGAGCCTGGAGAACCACCTTTTTAGGAGTATGTTTCCGTCACTTTTTTGTTGTTTTCGTCTTTGAATTGATAACTATTATCTCTTGGTATGTGTCTAAAGAAAGCATATAGGACAGGTGTATATTATAGCCTTACATTAGAAAGTTTAGTTGTCAAAATCCTGAATGTTAAACCATCAATCTTGACTATCAATAATGTCGGAGTCTCGGAGAGATGATTTGCTTTTTAAATTCGTGTACTGTCTCTAAGAGAATAATGTCTTTGTGATGTTCAGTTAGTTTATGTATTTCAACTATTATTTAGTCGAGTAATTGAGTTGAAGTTAGCAGTTCCGTTTTTCATAGACATTGGATTGTCGCATGCTATTTTGCCTGAAGGCAGATACTCCAAGTAGTAAAATCTCATCTCCCTATTCTATTTAAAGCCACGGTTTCTGCAGAAAATCATTGTCTAGTAGTTGTAGTTATAGGCTTGGCTATAAATGTGGTGATCAAGAACACTGCTTTTGTTCCTTAGCATGTAACCTTGAATTGACGATTTGGCTTACAAGCCGACACTCCTCGGATAGAATGTTTAAGCCTTTAAAGGTCCATTCAACTTTTTATATTAATAAGTTATGGCTCTTGTTTAACCTTATCTTAGAACTATCAGTGGTAGGCTTTCCTTCTTGTAACCTTGAACCGGCGATTTGGCTTAGCAGTTGACACTCTTTGGGGTAGTCTTTGGGTAGTTTGTTTAAGGCTTTAAAGGTCCAGTCAACTTTGGATATTTATAAGTTTTGGCTCTTGGTTAACCTTATCTTAGAACTATCATTGACAGGCTTTAGTTTACTTGGGGAATATATTTCTTTTATGATAATATGAGAAGAAGTCTTTCTATTAATTAGCACAATTCCTGTAGGGGTGGCAGTTTCAATACAAAAAGCCCACCCTATTTTAATTAAATAAAGTCTAAATATGACCCGCATTGACTCTTTTAATATAATTTATTATATAGTTTATATATATATTTATCAAATTTTAGTAAGTCTTAGAACAAAGCAGAAATTGACACATTGACAAACACAAGTACAATAATCCAAGATTATCACCCCCAATTTCTGAGATGGTTTAAAAGTTTTAGTTGCAAAACATTCTTTTACTTGGAAGTTAATTTCACCTTAATTTTTTATAATTATTTTCTCTCAAATCTTGAGTCCTATACTCGTATTGTTTGGCTGAATGAGGGAAGAATATGCTGTCAGTGTTGCTCAAGGTGAAATGCGCCTTGATGGGGTTTTAGTTGCAAAACATTCTTTTACTTGGAAGTTGATATCACCTTAATTTTTTATAATTATATTCTCTCAAATCTTGGGTCCTGTATTCCTATTGTTTGGCTGAATGAGGGAAGAACATGCTGTCAGTGTTGCTCAAGGCGCATGATGCGCACCAAGGCGCATGACCCTCATGAAACCTAGGTGAGATGTGCCAAAGCCTTGGTTAGATGTCCCGAGGTGCCGGAGTTACAAAGAATCTAAATGTCAGTATATATGCTTAAGAAATACAAGAAAAACATGTACAGTCAGGACACTTTTGTATCTCTGCAGGGAGCTGCAATTATATTAAAAAAATAGGCGTTCCAAAAATTCTATACTGTTAACTTGGGTTCCTTTACAGACTCTTAACTCTGGAAATTGAAAAAGCGAAGCACAAGAATGATGTGATTCATACTAGATAAAACAAACTGTGTATGTATTGCTAGACTGCTGCTAGATAGACGGGCACACATTAGTCTTACAACTTTATATCTGTATATAACTTTTAATTTACAGTTTGATGCTATATATACCTTTCACATATCTTAACGTCATGTGCTTCGAATTAGATGCCACTGCATCCAAGGTGGAATTTAAATTTACGTAAATCTCTATAATCTAGTCTGATGCTTGTAAATCTACCTTTCTCGCAGCAGTTTTCTTTGTTTACAACTTTACATATTTTTTTACTTTTTCTTAGGCCCATCTTTGTCAGAAAAGTGTATTGTGTTCATAAATTTAGAGCAGTTATTATGCAATTTTTTCTTGTTATTTTATTCATATATGTATATACCTTATTTTACTGATCGATCTACCTCTTACATATCAGTACTAATATATGCACTGGTTTACCATATTCAGGGTCTCTGCCTCTCCCATGGTCCATCAGGATGAAAATTGCTCTTGGTGCTGCAAAAGGTCTTGCTTTTCTTCACGAGGAAGCAGAAAGGCCGGTGATCTATCGTGATTTCAAGACTTCTAACATTCTGTTAGATGCAGTAAGTGCCAGGAACTTTAGGATTTTGTGCTTTAACCTTCATAAGTCATATTTTTTACAACTCTTTCTGTTTAGGAATACAATTCCAAGCTTTCTGATTTCGGCCTTGCAAAAGATGGTCCAGAGGGTGATAAGACTCACGTATCTACTCGAGTAATGGGAACCTATGGTTATGCTGCCCCAGAATATGTGATGACAGGTATATGCCAATCTATTGTCAGAACTATATCCTTGTGTTAGTCAGTTTTAAGGATCGTCTTGTGCCAATTTTAAGAAACTTTCCTGCTTTTGGGGGTAATGAAAACAAATTGAAAACTGCTTTTCTAATAAATGTGATTGAAGATTAAGATAAGCAAGGCTTCTTTGTCTCCTTTCCTCACTTCAAAGAACTGCCTGATACTCTTACTGACCGGAAGTTATGATTCGCATCCATGTATCATGCATGGTGGTACATGGGAAAAGAAATTGATTTCTCAGAATAGCTAAGATTTTTGCATACTGAAGTAGTTAAAAGAAAGAGAACTTTTTCCTACTGTTATAGTGATTTTTTACTGTGCACAGTTTTATTATTATATCATTCCATGAATTAGTTTTTGAAATATGGACTATGCTTATAGTTCGTAGTGTCCTAGATAGTTTGACACTACATGGCTAATACTATGGTGTCCGTTTTCTGCCAATCATGAAGAAAGTAGCATACGTCACAGACCAGAAATTTGCTCCTGGTCTATTAATTTGTAAATAACGCACTATGATTGGTACTTTCTATTTTTTTCAATAAGAAAAGTATTTATTTTATGATTAAACGGGGAAACAAACACCCACTTTATTTATTTATCGCCCTTCATTAGAAGTTACAGATATAGCTTTGTTCCAAATGGAAAATTTGTACTTGTAGACTTTCCAGTAGTACCTTTCTTGTGGAATTCGGTTTCTCATTTATCCCTTTTTTTAAAGTGTTTTTTTATTAATCACTCTTTATTTCAGGACATCTTACATCAAAAAGTGATGTGTACAGCTTTGGTGTGGTTATGCTCGAAATTTTGAGTGGTAGGAGGTCGATGGACAAGAATCGTCCAAATGGGGAGCATAACCTTGTGGAGTGGGCAAGACCTCATCTTGGGGAGAGAAGAAAATTTTATAAGTTGATAGATCCTCGGCTCGAAGGTCATTTTTCAGTAAAAGGTGCCCAGAAAGCTGCGCATTTGGCTGCTCGCTGCCTTAGCAGAGACCCGAAAGTAAGGCCTCGTATGAGTGAGGTAGTTGAAGCACTGAAGCCTTTGCCGAACCTGAAGGACATGGCAAGCTCATCTTATTATTTCAAAACCATGCAAGCTGATCGAGTTGCATCTAGCCCGAACACTAGAAATGGATCAAATGGTATTATAAGATCACAAGCAGGTTCGTTTTCAAGACCCGGGCAAAATCCGAGGAGCCTCTCAATGCCAAAAGGTACCCATGCTTCTCCGTATCATCAGTTCCCACATAATTCACCGAAACCTCAGGGCAAGTCATAGACAATGCTAGTCTGGGCTTCGCTTCTTAGTGCCAAATGTACTATACTTCCTCTTCTCGTGGCTGAACAAAAGTATATTTGTCGGTCCGTTGGGTCTTGGATGGCGGACAAAGGATTGGAGGCACACACATAGTCTATTCCTTATAAATTATGCTGTTGCAATCTTTGAAACAAGCACGACATCCAATGCTGGAGAAAGTAATGTACTAGGAGCTGACATTCACCGAAGTAAATACTTGCATTTAAAACATAAAAAGCGGCATCTTCTTTCCTATGTAAAAGAAGCTTGAAGTTAAATTGTACCTAGAATGTTGTTCTTAATAGCTTTCAAAAAACGCAATGCCTGTTGTACGTTAATATGTATTTTTAGATAATTGTTGAATGATCTTTTTTTTTTGTTATGGTTCCATGATCTTTTTTTTTGTTATGGTTCCTTACACCTTATTCAACCTGTGTTTTATTTGTTCCGAGGAGATGTATAGCTCCTGTGGTGATTTTTTTCTTTTATTTTACCAAGCCATGCTTAATGTCAAACAGTCTAATAGCGAATATTGATATAATACAGATTATAACCATGACATCTGTATCCACCTGTTTACATTATATCTAGACCGAGGATCAATCTTGTTATTGGAACCACAATAAACAACATATTGTACTATATACACATTCCCCCCTAGATCGAGGCATAACAACTCTAGCATATAAAGCACTTTCATGGATCTTCATTCTTCAAATTCCCAAATAATGAATGCAGAAGCTGATGCTTCAGTCTCTCAGTATACAGTTCTCCTTGTTAATTGATCCATAGACGTGCTCTCAAAAATCTTGTCAGCATTACCAACTTCGAATCCATCACGCCTATGAAACTCCTTGACCTTTGTGTGTTCATTAAATAAACTGTTAGAAACTTAACAACTTTGTGTAAACATGTAATGCGGTGAGAGTTGTGTAGTGATTGTGTTTGTAACAATAGGCATAAATTAGGGAAAGAACAATTAGCAACATACATCAGTCAAGAGTGTATATAATTACAAACGAAACAAATGTTATTTTTTTAACAAAAAAAATGTTAGTTTTTTAACAAGCAAAATGTAGAGAAGACGCAATCATTTTCTAACCTCTTCTTTAGGTATATCTTTGTACTGTGGCAGTACCATGCGTTCAGCAAACTCTATGTAAGAGCAAGGTACTGAATCTGTGATACCATCAGAGAACTCAAAAGAGAAGGAGTCTGCCACAGTCGAACTTTGTAACAGAAGACCATCAGGGCTCACTGAAATTTTGAAATTGTTACAACCATCAACCCAATAATGAGATAAAAAATAATTATACGCGTTGATGCTTAAAAAGACAGAGAAATTATCTACATGTCAGGAAATTCTTGGTTCAAACCTTTCAGAACCCCCCCTTCAGAATTCAGTTTGAAATTATTCTTCTCGACAAATCGATTAAAGCTTTCAATATTCTTTATTTGCGATGTTAAACGGTGAATGGATATTGTGACATGATTTAATGCATATCCATTTACTAGCGTCCATGCAGCATATTCGCTCTCTCTGAAATCCATTGGATCATAATAAGCACGAATACTCGACAAACAACGAGACATAACAACTAAAAATAGATAGAATAAACAAACTTCTTAATAACTGTACTAAATTAAATGCATAGCTGAAGGATATGAGCTCATCAAGTTTTTTAAAACTTAAAGATATGAGCTATACTCTACAAGATATGATGCATACTTTTTTTACAATGATCTGCCCATCTAACACGTTAGATTGGATATTCCTATCAAAATCATTGCACTTGATTAAACAATTATACCTGGCCAATCTCTGGAATTCAGAATGCAATGGCTTTTCCCATATTAAGGATCCCACTGCACTTGCAAGTGCTGCGTGATTACAAGCCCTATCTGATATGTTGGTGTACTTTTTAATTATGTCCTGCATGGAAAAAGGAACTCTCTTGAACATAAAGACAAAATGATTTTGGTGCAAGTTGATAAATATAGGCGAAATCAATTAGTATCTAAGCATCACAACATAGAAAGAGATCAAAAAAGTAGAAAGGAAAAGTGATGCTTGTTCTGATTCCTCCAAAAACATGACTGCGTAGATTAAGACCAAAACTTCAGAACCTGTTTTCGAATGGTATTTTCTGAAGAAGCTGTTATTCTCTGAAACCTAACTTTCACAAGTGTTGTTGCTGAAACAAAAACCTCTGTCATGGGTTTCAGTAGAAATTTTAACCATATCCAGCTTTTCTCATGCTACAGCTCAATTAATAAAAATAGGCTGAACATTATATGCATCTTAGAGCTAGCTAGCAAGTCAAATGCTAGCTAGCTCTAAAACAACTCTAGCTATTGTTATGTCTCAACTCCAAAAGGTAAATTTTGGTGCTAAAATAGAACTTCCACTCCGAAACTAGATTTAAATTAAACCATTTTCTAAAACCTGTCTCTTAATTTTCAATGAATTGATGATGCGGCAGAGATAACCAGAGCATCAAAATCGAGCTCTTTTCTGTTCGATTAAAGCAGTGCATTAGATTGGAAATTCTATAAATATAGTTCTATCTTTTAGCTATTGCACAAATTATACTTATAAATAGGATTAGGGTGGAGAAATCAGACACGTCCTCACTGTCTTAGCTTCAAAAAAGTTGCAACACCATGGAATTTCAGTGCTATATTCAGCAATTAACTCTTCGTTGTGAGAGACGGTGGAATAAGTAGCAATATAATGGGGTGACATACAAGTGGCGTTACAAATCAAACAAGCATGTGTTGAAACGGTTCCATGAACAAATTTGAATCAGGTTATAGTTCATTTCAAGGGATAGTAAGATACCATTCTCGCTAGGTACTATCATCCTTTGAGAATGAACTAAGAATATGATTGAAATTTAGTTCACAGAATAGTAGTCTTTCGAAAGTAAATAAGCAACCAGTATGGGGATTTAAATCTCGTAAAATAAAAATGGTCTTAGTCTTATAGAAGCTTGACATAAATAGCTAATAAAAATAACAAACCTGAGCTTCTGAACTCATTTGATCCACAAGAAGTTCTGATATAAATACTCTGGGCAAGGGACCCTTAATACCACTACCACCTTCAAGAACCGGAAGACTAGGAGGAGAAAACCAAAAAGCTTTCAACTTTTTTGCTGGAAAGCGTAATTCATCTCTTTGAGAATAACCCATGTCAAGGAAAAATTTGGCCAAAGAGTCAATTCCATGTCCACTTACCTGAATAAAAACCAGTAACAAGATATTGAATCAAATGTATGTATATATTCCCATGTCAGAAACCCCAAAGAACAATAATAAAAAATCGAAAATAGTCGTCGCTTACATTATATGATCTTGGTAAGACAAATTAATAAACATTAACAGTAAAAGGAGTCTGTCGGTAGTAAAATGTTGGATCAGTTCTAAAGGAATCAATGAAATTAGCAATAACAAAAACGTACCCCAAATGTCCGGAAAGCAATATGATCATAGCATATATGATCCTTGTCAGTTGAATCAACGAGTTCCAAAATGGCTTTAGCAGTGGGATTCCGATTCAAATAAACAGCCTCCATACTGCCCAATACATTTTTAAGGAATGACACACCTCCCTGCTATCAAACATCCACATCAGCCACAGGACAAAAGCAATTGAACATATTAAAGAAAAAAATATATCATATCACAGGTGATACTGTAACTCAAAACATCTTATACTGCTTAACGACAAAAAGGGAAGTCTTAAGAACTTAGACACCTTATGTCTTTCCTTAGTAAACAGGGGCTACCTACATTTTGAACATAAAATTTTGAAGATGCATAGATAAGGTTTCCTTTCCTTCATAGTTGCACAACCCAAATACACTTCATCTGGCTCAATTACAGAAGGTAAAATTTCACAAATAAAAAAGACTATATTTAAAACTTCACTTTTGCCACTTTGATCTCTTCTGAATATCAATATCAATTAACTTAAAAAACACGATATAAAAACAAATCACTTATTAGTATAATCACTTGACCAATAAATTTTGCATAATGGTGACGGATGATTGTGATTAACTTTGTATTTTATTTTTAATTGATTAATATACATGGTGGTGGCCGAACTACGGGAGGGACAAGGAAGATCGAGTTATTGTAAATTTTTTATTCTAGCCAATGTTCAATCTTATAAAGTTGATAAATAAAACATTTCAAACCCCTCAACTCAGATTTTTTAAAATTCGAGTTCTGCCACGGAATCATCACCACTTTTCATTGTTAACTAAACAAAAGATGATTGTAATTAGTTTCTGATTTTCATTCCAAACTTATAATTTTCACATAAGCATACCACACGCCTATGAATAATTTCGTGCCTATGCGGGGCAACAAATGATCATCAGCGGTCGAGGGTAGGTTCCAATCATGTCAAAACTAAGACGTACGCGAGAGTGTTAATTATAAAAAATATAATTATCAGTGGTTAACAAAAGTTGCAAAAATATATATATATATATAGAAACAAAAAGGTACCTTAAAATCAGAATCTGGAGTTCCATTTCCATTGTTAGAGTACAAAGAAGAAACGCTGGCCATAGAGAAATTCCGACACTTTCCGACAAAGAAGAGTTTAGAAGAAGATGACTTGTTACTACTACAATTGTATTTAAGGAAAGAAGATGAGTTATGCAAGTAAATATTAGTATTTGAGAGAGAAGAGAGTCTGGAGATCATTATCTTGAATAATTATGTTTTGTTTGTTACTCAAACCTAGTATAAGCTATACATTTGATCTCAGATTGGAGCCATTTTAAGTGAGTTTGACGTGGCAGCATGGCAACAAAAACAGAGTTTTGATTCTACAGCTAACCTGTTGCATCACCTAAAATGATCATCTCTATCCTATTATTTTGATTCTTCAGATAAGGTGCGGTACACTCAACTACACTTGTGGCTATCTAATATCTATTTATATTTATTATTTGTCAGAAAATCAGGACTTACGATACGTTTCCCAAGCAAAATAGGAAAATAAGTAATTAAATAAAAAATATAAAACATTAAGTAAACCATTATTTTACAAAATTTCCTAATTTATTACAAGTATACGTTTGTTTAAAACAGAAAAACACAAATATAATTTAGTCTAATAAATATAAGATTGATCATACATTTCATATTTAACCCGCCTGTTTTCTAGCATATGTTAATATTCTTTATGTTTCATTCTTATAAATTACTTATCTCATATTTTATTCGGATATATCTTATAAATTACTTATCTTTTAGAAGTTGGTAAATATTTATCATCCTATTTGTCGACCGTGTTTGTAAGTGAAATAATGTCCAAAATACATTGTTTTCCAGTTTCAACTGTTCAAAATGCTGATTGGCGGTATGTTCCGCCCAAAATTCTCACTGAATACGTATTTTACACATGCGTATTCAACTTTTTATAAAAAAATAAAGAACACACATTCTCACTCGCATTCTGAGAATGCGCATTTCTTTATTTTCTTTAAAGGAATACGCATTCTGAGAATGCGTAATGCGTCTTCACTAACTGCCAAATTTGAATACGCATTTGTACACACATCTTTCAAATACGTATTCAATGGGTATTGTTCAAGGGCCACTATGTTAGGCCCATGTTTCAAGTTGGCCCGAAGACAAATCGGTATGGCGTGGACCGAAAGAAGGTCGACCAGATCAGGGGCAGCCCAATAATCGAGAAGACGCAATCTCCTGTCCACAACGTCCACTACCCCCTTAAAGTGGAACATGCCGAAGACCCCGGAAAGGGACGTTAATTTAATGCAGGTTATATACGCACAATGAGAGGTTCATATATACACAATATAATATTATCTCATATTCCGATTTATCCATATCAAAACCTATTAACTTATTCTGACACCGGAGGTGAATCGGGGGATCGTCCCTCGCATTCTTCTCTTTACAGGCCGAAGTCTATTCATCTAGGCGGAGACGAGGTCGAAAAAAATTAGGTTATAACATTTGGCGCTGTCTGTAGGAAATACGAGATTAAGTACTGAGATCTGAAACAATGACTAACGACAACGATGAACACGGCCCTCCGAGCTTCACTGATCTAAAACTCAATCATACTCTACAATCTGTTATCACCCCTCAGAATCTGGAGACGGATTTCGATGAGGAAGCCGAAATAATCCCAACTCCTGAGGAACAAGCAATGGTGAGGAAGCAGAGGGCTGAGAAATTGGCCAAGGAAAAGGAAAAATCCAAAGAGGCTAATGAGACCGAACAAGCGAGTACTAAGAAACGAAAAGCCGACACGCTGAAACTTAAGGCCATCAAGATGAGAAGGGAGGAGTTGGAATTGGAAGAGAAGGCTCTTAGGGCTTCGCTTGAGGAAACCGAAGGGGAAAAAACTCTCAAAAAGTGAAGTGTGTCTATGTTGAGGAAGATGAGTCCACGGACTCTGAATCACACCACAGAAGGAGGAGGATGAAGGTCGCACTGACTTCGGACTCCGACCAGGAGGAGGAAGGCGATGTGTCCGGCACCAGGCTGTCCAGGATTGAAAAGGCCATGTTCGGGGACAGGAAATTCAATCGTGAACCAGTGGTGACCGAAGAGATAGAGGCATACCGACCTCTCTCGGGGGAAGAGAAACTGTTAGGAATATATGTGCATTAGTTTGATGATATGTTTAACAAAACACTTAAGTAGAAATTTAGTGTCTGTAGCCTCAACGGATAAGACCACTTTGGCTATCCGTTGATGGTGTAGCTTTACTTAGAAATAAGTCTAGTATTGTAGCATATTTCAGTCTCTGTATTTAAAATGTAATTCTTAGAAGTTGAGAGAAACTATGAGTCATGTTGACTACTAGATGATATGCAGATAGGAAGGCCAATTGTAAATATTTCATGCCTTGTAATTTTGTATAAATGAAGTGGTATCAACGGATGACTTAAAGACCTTCAATGGATGAGAAGCTAAGCTTCAACGGATGTCTCTAAAAGCTTCAACGGATAACATCCTTCAACGGATGAGAGCATCAACGGATGAAAGCTTCAACGGATAACATCCTTCAACGGATGAAGTCATCAACGGATGAAAGCTTCAACGGATGTTCTGCTAATTAGTCGTTGATAAGTGGTAGTTGTACCTACAAACAGAGGCACATGGGTTGTCAGAGAAAACTGAGATGTGGTAGCCGAATTTCAGGATCAACAGAAAAAGCAGCCGTTCTTCTTTAGTACAAAGATGCAATAGTCAACAAAGTACTTGATTGAACAGGAAAAGAAGCAAGTGAAGAACTTATTTTACTATTGTAATTTTATATTGTTTTTCACTTGTACACTTGGTAATATATAAACCAAGAAGAAGCTAGTAATTAGAGAGAGATTTTCCAGAGCTGTTAAGAAATATCTTGAGAGAAAATTCATCTAGTTTGTACTAGGATGCAGCTGTGATCAACATTGTTGAACACAGATTTTCTAATATACCATCTCTGGTGGAACAACAAATCCACCAGAAAAGTTTTTAAAGTTTGTTGTGTTCCTTACATTTTGTGTTTGAATATATATCTGTCTGCATTAGCTCAAAGCAATTCATACACTTGTTCATCTAGAACACACTGCTTTAATAAACTTCTCAAAACCTGAAAAAGTTTTGAGATATACATTCAACCCCCCCCTTCTGTAAATCTCATTGTTAGTCCTCTAGGAATAACAATTGGTATCAGAGCAAGCTCTTGACACACAAAGAGTTTAAAGATCTTGGAATCTAACAAAGATGAGTAAGAAGGATATTGGAGTAAAGATCCCAGTTCTTGACAAAGACAGTTATCACCACTGGAAGGTGAAAATGCACCTTCATCTACTCTCCCAAGATGAAGGTTATGTAAACTGCATTGAGAATGGTCCTCACATTCCCCACAAAGTAGCCACAGTTGCTACGGCCACAATTGCTGTTGGTCAATCCATTCCAAAACCTAGAGCAGAATGGACAATGGAAGACACAGAAGAAGTCCACAAGGATAAGAAGGCTATGAACATTTTGTTTAATGGTCTTGACAAGGATATGTTTGATAATGTGATAAATTGTTCAACTGCCAAAGAGGTTTGGGACACAGTTCAGCTGCTGTGTGAAGGTACAGAACAAGTAAAAGAGAACAAAATGCAGCTTCTCATTCAACAGTATGAGTACTTTCATTTTGAAGAGAATGAATCTTTAAATGACACATTCAATAGATTCCAAAAGCTGTTGAATGGACTGAAGCTGTATGGTAGAGTGTACCAGGTGAAGGATTCAAATCTTAAATTTTTGAGATCCTTACCAAAGGAATGGAAACCCATGACTGTTTCCTTAAGAAACTCTCAGGATTATAAGGACTTTACTCTTGAAAGATTATATGGAATCTTGAAGACTTATGAACTAGAGTTGGAACAGGATGAGGTATTGGAGAGGGGGAGAAAGAAAGGAGGTTCAGTTGCATTGGTAGCTGAAAATGAGAAAGCATGCAGAAAAGAAACTGTGAGATCTACATCAAGCT